>NW_026600215.1:1149061-1224061 GCF_029448725.1 Salvelinus fontinalis
CAGGCACCAGAGACCTCCATGATGCTGTATCCAGGCACCAGAGACCTCCATGAAGCTGTAACCAGGCACCAGAGACCTCCATGATGCTGTATCCAGGCACCAGAGACCTCCATGATGCTGTATCCAGGCACCAGAGACCTCCATGATGCTGTAACCAGGCACCAGAGACCTCCATGATGCTGTATCCAGGTACCAAGGACCTCCATGATGCTGTATCCAGGCACCAAAGACCTCCATGAAGCTGTATCCAGGCACCAGAGACCTCCAATGATGCTGTATCCAGGCACCAGAGACCTCCATGATGCTGTATCCAGGTACCAAGGACCTCCATGATGCTGTATCCAGGCACCAGAGACCTCCATGATGCTGTATCCAGGCACCAGAGACCTCCATGATGCTGTACCCAGGCACCAGAGACCTCCATGATGCTGTATCCAGGCACCAGAGACCTCCATGAAGCTGTATCCAGGCACCAGAGACCTCCATGATGCTGTATCCAGGCACCAGAGACCTCCATGAAGCTGTAACCAGGCACCAGAGACCTCCATGATGCTGTTTTCAGGCACCAGAGACCTCCATGATGCTGTATCCAGGCACCAGAGACCTCCATGATGCTGTAACCAGGCACCAGAGACCTCCATGATGCTGTATCCAGGTACCAAGGACCTCCATGATGCTGTATCCAGGCACCAGAGACCTCCATGAAGCTGTATCCAGGCACCAGAGACCTCCAACGATGCTGTATCCAGGCACCAGAGACCTCCATGATGCTGTATCCAGGCACCAGAGACCTCCATGAAGCTGTATCCAGGCACCAGAGACCTCCATGATGCTGTATCCAGGCACCAGAGACCTCTATGATGCTGTAACCAGGCACCAGCGACCTCCATGATGCTGTATCCAGGCACCAGAGACCTCCATGATGCTGTATCCAGGTACCAAGGACCTCCATGATGCTGTATCCAGGCACCAAAGACCTCCATGAAGCTGTATCCAGGCACCAGAGACCTCCAATGATGCTGTATCCAGGCACCAGAGACCTCCATGATGCTGTATCCAGGTACCAAGGACCTCCATGATGCTGTATCCAGGCACCAGAGACCTCCATGATGCTGTATCCAGGCACCAGAGACCTCCATGATGCTGTACCCAGGCACCAGAGACCTCCATGATGCTGTATCCAGGCACCAGAGACCTCCATGAAGCTGTATCCAGGCACCAGAGACCTCCATGATGCTGTATCCAGGCACCAGAGACCTCCATGAAGCTGTAACCAGGCACCAGAGACCTCCATGATGCTGTTTTCAGGCACCAGAGACCTCCATGATGCTGTATCCAGGCACCAGAGACCTCCATGATGCTGTAACCAGGCACCAGAGACCTCCATGATGCTGTATCCAGGTACCAAGGACCTCCATGATGCTGTATCCAGGCACCAGAGACCTCCATGAAGCTGTATCCAGGCACCAGAGACCTCCAACAAAGCTGTATCCAGGCACCAGAGACCTCCATGATGCTGTATCCAGGCACCAGAGACCTCCATGAAGCTGTATCCAGGCACCAGAGACCTCCATGATGCTGTATCCAGGCACCAGAGACCTCTATGATGCTGTAACCAGGCACCAGCGACCTCCATGATGCTGTATCCAGGCACCAGAGACCTCCATGATGCTGTATCCAGGCACCAGAGACCTCTATGATGCTGTATCCAGGCACAAGAGACCTCCATGATGCTGTAACCAGGCACCAGAGACCTCCATGATGCTGTAACCAGGCACCAGAGACCTCCATGATGCTGTAACCAGGCACCAGAGACCTCCATGATGCTGTATCCAGGCACCAGAGACCTCCATGATGCTGTAACCAGGCACCAGCGACCTCCATGATGCTGTATCCAGGCACCAGAGACCTCCATGATGCTGTATCCAGGCACCAGAGACCTCTATGATGCTGTATCCAGGCACAAGAGACCTCCATGATGCTGTAACCAGGCACCAGAGACCTCCATGAAGCTGTATCCAGGCACCAGAGACCTCCATGATGCTGTATCCAGGCACCAGAGACCTCCATGATGCTGTATCCAGGCACCAGAGACCTCCATGATGCTGTATCCAGGCACCAGAGACCTCCATGAAGCTGTATCCAGGCACCAGAGACCTCCATGATGCTGTATCCAGGCACCAGAGACCTCCATGATGCTGTATCCAGGCACCAGAGACCTCCATGATGCTGTACCCAGGCACCAGAGACCTCCATGATGCTGTAACCAGGCACCAGAGACCTCCATGATGCTGTATCCAGGCACCAGAGACCTCCATGATGCTGTAACCAGGCACCAGAGACCTCCATGATGCTGTATCCAGGCACCAGAGACCTCCATGATGCTGTATCCAGGCACCAGAGACCTCCATGATGCTGTAACCAGGCACCAGAGACCTCCATGATGCTGTAACCAGGCACCAGAGACCTCCATGATGCTGTATCCAGGCACCAGAGACCTCCATGATGCTGTACCCAGGCACCAGAGACCTCCATGAAGCTGTATCCAGGCACAACCATCACCACATGGAAACAGTAAAGTGAAATCGATGAGGAAAACAAGGCTGATCTGATTGTAATAATTATACAGCGACTGCTTGCGGCCACATTGATCTTTCTGTAATATAATACAGAGAATGTTCTATTGTTGTTTAACTGCGAGAGAAGGACATCTTTACATCCTAGATGCAGACGTGGGTTCAAAAAGTATTCGTTTCTTTCCAATACTTTGAGAGTTTAATTCAATTGAATTGTATCTGTCACGTGATTGGTAAAGAGCAGGTGTAGACTAACATTGAAATGCTTACTGACGGGTCCTTCCCAACAATGCAGAAAGAAAGACAATAGAGAAATAATAGAAAAGCAATAACACGTAATAAATAAATAAACAATGAGTGATGATACCTTGGCTATATACACTAGGTACGAGTACCAAGTCCACGTGCAGGGGTACAAGGGAATGGAGGTACATACTGTACGTGCATATAACTAGGTATAAAGTGACAGATAATAAATAGTAACAGCAGCACATGTGATAAGTCTAAAGAGTTCGTGCAAAAAGGGTCAATGGAGTTAGTCCGGGTAGCTATTGGATATTTATTTAACTAACTATTTATCAGTCTTATGGCCTGGGGGTAGAAACTATTCAGGGTCCTGTGGGTTCCAGACTTGATGTATCGGTACCACTGGCCGTGTGGAAGCAGAGAGAACAGTCTATGACTTGGGTGGCTGGAGTCTTTGACTCCTTCCTCTGACACCGCCTGGTATAGAGGTCCAGGATGGCACGGAGCTCGGCCCCAGTGATGTACTGAGCCGTACGCACTACCCTCTGTAGCGCCTTGCGGTCGGATGCCAAGCAGTTGCCACACTAAGTGGTGATGCACCCATTCAAGATGCCCTCGTTAGTGCAGCTGTAGAACTTTTGCAGGATCTAAGGATCCATGCCAAATCTTTTCAGCCTCCTGATTGATTGAGGCTGCCTGGAGTACCAGATGGACAGGGTTTGCACATGTTGGACTATTCTGCCAGACAAGCTCAATCAAGCTGAAGTAGTTGAAATAAATCAAATACAAGTTGAACCCACACCCTGTCTAGATATGAAGGATACTATCTAGCATGTAAAGGTTGAACACAATCAGAACCTATTCCATCCCATCATACACCATCAGAACCCATTCCATCCCATCATACACCATCAGAACCCATTCCATCCCATCATACACAGAACCTATTCCATCCCATCATACACAGAACCTATTCCATCCCATCATACACAGAACCTATTCCATCCCATCATACACTATCAGAACCCATTCCATCCCATCATACACCATCAGAACCCATTCCATCCCATCATACACAGAACCCATTCCATCCCATCATACACAGAACCTATTCCATCCCATCATACACAATCAGAACCTATTCCATCCCATCATACACAATCAGAACCCATTCCATCCCATCATACACAGAACCCATTCCATCCCATCATACACAGAACCTATTCCATCCCATCATACACAGAACCTATTCCATCCCATCATACACAATCAGAACCTATTCCATCCCATCATACACCATCAGAACCCATTCCATCCCATCATACACAATCAGAACCCATTCCATCCCATCATACACAGAACCTATTCCATCCCATCATACACAGAACCTATTCCATCCCATCATACACAGAACCTATTCCATCCCATCATACACAGAACCTATTCCATCCCATCATACACAGAACCTATTCCATCCCATCATACACAGAACCTATTCCATCCCATCATACACAATCAGAACCTATTCCATCCCATCATACACAGAACCTATTCCATCCCATCATACACAGAACCTATTCCATCCCATCATACACAATCAGAACCTATTCCATCCCATCATACACCATCAGAACCTATTCCATCCCATCATACACCATCAGAACCCATTCCATCCCATCATACACAGAACCTATTCCATCCCATCATACACAGAACCTATTCCATCCCATCATACACAGAACCTATTCCATCCCATCATACACAGAACCTATTCCATCCCATCATACACAGAACCTATTCCATCCCATCATACACAATCAGAACCTATTCCATCCCATCATACACAGAACCTATTCCATCCCATCATACACAGAACCTATTCCATCCCATCATACACCATCAGAACCCATTCCATCCCATCATACACAGAACCCATTCCATCCCATCATACACCATCAGAACCCATTCCATCCCATCATACACCATCAGAACCTATTCCATCCCATCATACACAATCAGAACCTATTCCATCCCATCATACACAATCAGAACCTATTCCATCCCATCATACACAGAACCTATTCCATCCCATCATACACCATCAGAACCCATTCCATCCCATCATACACCATCAGAACCTATTCCATCCCATCATACACCATCAGAACCCATTCCATCCCATCATACACAGAACCCATTCCATCCCATCATACACCATCAGAACCTATTCCATCCCATCATACACAATCAGAACCTATTCCATCCCATCATACACAATCAGAACCCATTCCATCCCATCATACACAGAACCTATTCCATCCCATCATACACAGAACCTATTCCATCCCATCATACACAGAACCCATTCCATCCCATCATACACAATCAGAACCTATTCCATCCCATCATACACAATCAGAACCTATTCCATCACATCATACACAATCAGAACCCATTCCATCCCATCATACACAGAACCTATTCCATCCCATCATACACAGAACCTATTCCATCCCATCATACACAATCAGAACCTATTCCATCCCATCATACACAGAACCTATTCCATCCCATCATACACAATCAGAACCCATTCCATCCCATCATACACAGAACCTATTCCATCCCATCATACACAGAACCTATTCCATCCCATCATACACAGAACCTATTCCCTCCCATCATACACAGAACCTATTCCATCCCATCATACACAGAACCCATTCCATCCCATCATACACAATCAGAACCAATTCCATCCCATCATACACAGAACCTATTCCATCCCATCATACACAGAACCTATTCCATCCCATCATACACAGAACCTATTCCATCCCATCATACACAGAACCTATTCCATCCCATCATACACAGAACCTATTCCATCCCATCATACACAGAACCTATTCCATCCCATCATACACAGAACCTATTCCATCCCATCATACACAGAACCTATTCCATCCCATCATACACAGAACCTATTCCATCCCATCATACACAATCAGAACCTATTCCATCCCATCATACACAGAACCTATTCCATCCCATCATACACAGAACCTATTCCATCCCATCATACACAGAACCTATTCCATCCCATCATACACAGAACCCATTCCATCCCATCATACACAATCAGAACCTATTCCATCCCATCATACACAGAACCTATTCCATCCCATCATACACAGAACCCATTCCATCCCATCATACACAATCAGAACCCATTCCATCCCATCATACACAGAACCTATTCCATCCCATCATACACAGAACCTATTCCATCCCATCATACACAATCAGAACCCATTCCATCCCATCATACACAGAACCCATTCCATCCCATCATACACCATCAGAACCCATTCCATCCCATCATACACAATCAGAACCCATTCCATCCCATCATACACAATCAGAACCCATTCCATCCCATCATACACCATCAGAACCCATTCCATCCCATCATACACAGAACCTATTCCATCCCATCATACACAGAACCTATTCCATCCCATCATACACAATCAGAACCCATTCCATCCCATCATACACAGAACCTATTCCATCCCATCATACACCATCAGAATCTATTCCATCCCATCATACACAATCATAGATGTACCTCCTCTCACCTGGCCCAAAATGGTCAATGGTCTATGATACGGTCAAGAATCCAAAAGCCTTTTTTTTTAAGCCGTACCTAACCTGCTATAGGCTGCTTTATCCCGCCTCCCCTACTATCGATTGGGCGATGGATATGATAATTCAGCTGCGTAACTATGGCAGCACCCACTGTGCTGAGGGGTATTGATTTTAGTTCAAGCTGACGTAAAAAATCAACAAAACACGGACCATGGACCTGATTCTGACAGGGTGCTTGTATCACCAATTTGAGATAACAGATTAATCTACCGTAGTAGATCTACCCTGCTCTACAGACCTGACGCCAGTCATTGAGGAACAACTGATCTCCGTGCTCAATTCAAATGCTGAAATTACAGTTGTAACATGGGCATTATTATCGTATCTAAGAAATAGGTTCATTGTCCTCTGAAAAGGAGGATTTTTGGACGGTAACAGTTGGTAAACTAGCTACAGTATAAATAGTTGTCTCTCTCTAATGAGCTTGAATCTCCACATAAACCCAGATCATTTACAATTCAGCTCTGTCTCATATAGCAGCATCCTGGCTAGCAGGGAAGGAGTATATATTGATGAAGAAGCTACTGTTACACACTCAATGTGAGATTACTCAACCTCGCATCCCAAACGGAACACACACTATAGTGCATTACTTTTGACCAGGGCCCATGGAGCTCTATATAGGGAACAGAGTGCCGTTTGGGACACACCGATGTATTACTCAGCCACGACGGGCTGTCTGTCCACCGGCACGGCAGGCAGCAACGGCCCCCATCCTCACCCTCCACGACGGGCTGTCTGTCCACCGGCACGGCAGGCAGCAACGGCCCCCATCCTCGCCCTCCACGGTGGGCTGTCTGTCCACCGGCACGGCAGGCAGTAACGGCCCCCATCCTCACCCTCCACGGCAGGCAGCAACGGCCCCCATCCTCGCCCTCCACGGCAGGCAGCAACGGCCCCCATCCTCACCCTCCACGGCAGGCAGCAACGGCCCCCATCCTCACCCTCCACGGCAGGCAGCAACGACCTCCATCCTCACCCTTCACGACGGGCTGTCTGTCCACCGGCCGGGCAGGCAGGCAGCAACGGCCCCCATCCTCACCCTCCACGGTGGGATGTCTGTCAACCGGCACGGCAGGCAGCAACGGCCCCCATCCTCACCCTCCACGACAGGCTGTCTGTCCACCGGCACGGCAGGCAGCAACGGCCCCCATCCTCACCCTCCACGGCAGGCAGCAACGGCCCCCATCCTCACCCTCCACGGCAGGCAGCAACAGCCCCTATCCTCGCCCTTCTGCCAACTTCTATATTAATATACCTCCTTTCCTTCCTCCTTTCCTTCCTCCCAGGAGGAGACACAGCAGATTGTATAAAGAAAGGAGAACTGGTAAAGTTAACCTCAGAGTACAGACAGATAGCCCTGTCTTGACCCCTGCCCCCTGATGACAGGGGTGATGGTGGATGTGATGGTGGTGATGGTGGTGGTGGTGATGGTGCTGATTGTGATGGTGGTGGTGGTGATTGTGGTGACGGTGGTGGTGATGCTGGTGATGATGGGGGTGATGGTGATGATGATGTCGGTGGTGGTGGTGATGGTGTTGGTGAAGTTGTTGGTGGTGATGGTGGTGATGATGGTGGTGGTGGTGGTGATGATGGTGGCGGTAGTGGTGGAGGTGGTGAAGTTGATGGTGGTGAAAGTGATGGTGGTGGTGATGGTGGTGGTGGTGAAGGTGGTTATGATGGTGGTGGTGGTGATGATGGTGGCGGTAGTGGTGGAGGTGGTGAGGTTGGTGGTGGTGATAGTAATGGTGGTGATGGTGGTGAAGGCAGTGCTGATGGTGGTGGTGGTGAAAGTGGAGGTGGTGATGGTGGTGATGATGTTGGTGGTGGTGGTGATGTGATGGTGGTGATGGTGGTGGCGGTGATGATGTTGGTGGTGGTGTTGATGATGATGGTGGTGGTGATGGTGATGGTGGTGGGGGTGATGGTGGGGATGTTGGTGGTGGTGGTGGTGATGGTGGTAGTAGTGGTGATGGTGGTAGTAGTGGTGATGATGGTGATGGTGGTGGTAGTAGTGGTGATGGTGGTAGTAGTGGTGATGGTGGTGATGGTGGTAGTAGTGGTGATGATGGTGGTAGTAGTGGTGATGATGGTGATGGTGGTGGTAGTAGTGGTGATGGTGGTGGTAGTAGTAGTGGTGATGGTGGTGGCAGTAGTGGCGATGGTGGTGATGGTGGTAGTAGTGGTGGTGATGATGGTGGTAGTAGTGGTGATGATGGTTGTAGTAGTGGTGATGATGGTGGTAGTAGTGGTGATGATGGTGGTAGTAGTGGTGGTGATGATGGTGGTAGTAGTGGTGATGATGATTGTAGTAGTGGTGATGATGGTGGTAGTAGTGGTGATGATGGTGGTAGTAGTGGTGGTGATGATGGTGGTAGTAGTGGTGATGATGATTGTAGTAGAGGTGATGATGGTGGTAGTAGTGGTGATGATAGTTGTAGTAGTGGTGATGATGGTGGTAGAAGTGGTGATGGTAGTTGTGATGATGGTGGTAGTAGTGGTGATGGTGGTAGTAGTAGTGGTGATGGTGGAGGTAGTAGTGGTGATGGTGGTGGTAGTAGTGGTGATGGTGGTAGTAGTGGTGATGGTGGTAGTAGTAGTGGTGATGGTGGAGGTAGTAGTGGTGATGGTGGTGATGGTGGTAGTAGTGGTGGTGGTGGTGGTAGTAGTGGTGATGATGGTGGTAGAAGTGGTGATGGTGGAGGTAGTAGTGGTGATGGTGGTGATGGTGGTAGAAGTGGTGGTGGTGATGGTGGTAGTGGTGATGATGGTGGTAGTAGTGGTGGTGGTGATGGTAGTAGTGATGGTGGTGGTGATGGTGGTAGTAGTGTTGGTGGTGATGATGGTAGTAGTGGTGGTGATGGTAGTAGTGGTGGTGATGGTGGTGATAGTAGTGGTGATGGTGGTGGTAGTAGTGGTGGTGATGGTGGTAGTAGTGGTGGTGATGATGGTGGTAGTAGTGGTGATGATGGTGGTAGTAGAGGTGATGATGGTGGTAGTAGTGGTGATGGCGGTGGTAGTAGTGGTGATGATGGTGGTAGTAGTGGTGATGATGGTCGTAGTGGTGGTGATGGTGGTAGTAGAGGTGATGATGGTGGTAGTAGTGGTGATGATGGTGGTAGTAGTGGTGATGATGGTGGTAGTGGTGGTGATGGTGGTGGTAGTAGTGGTGGTGGCGGTGGTAGTAGTGGTGATGGTGGTGGTAGTAGTGGTGGTGGCGGTGGTAGTAGTGGTGATGGTGATGATGGTGGTAGTGGTGGTGATGGTGGTAGTAGAGGTGATGATGGTGGTAGTAGTGGTGATGATGGTGGTAGTGGTGGTGATGGTGGTAGTAGAGGTGATGATGGTGGTAGTAGTGGTGATGATGGTGGTAGTAGTGGTGATGGTGGTGATGGTGGTAGTGGTGGTGATGGTGGTGGTAGTAGTGGTGATGGTGGTGATGGTGGTAGTGGTGGTGATGGTGGTGGTAGTAGTGGTGATGGTGGTAGTAGTGGTGATGGCGGTGGTAGTAGTGGTGATGATCTTGGTAGTAGTGGTGATGGCGGTGGTAGTAGTGGTGATGATGGTGGTAGTAGTGGTGATGATGGTGGTAGTGGTGGTGATGGTGGTAGTGGTGGTGATGGCGGTGGTAGTAGTGGTGGTGGCGGTGGTAGTGGTGGTGATGATGGTGGTAGTAGTGGTGATGGTGGTGGTAGTAGTGGTGGTGGCGGTGGTAGTAGTGGTGATGATGGTGGTAGTGGTGGTGATGGTGGTGGTAGTAGTGGTGGTGATGGTGGTAGTAGTGGTGATGATGGTGGTAGTAGTGGTGATGATGGTGGTAGTAGTGGTGATGATGGTGGTAGTGGTGGTGATGATGGTGGTAGTAGTGGTGATGGTGGTGGTAGTAGTGGTGGTGGCGGTGGTAGTAGTGGTGATGATGGTGGTAGTGGTGGTGATGGTGGTGGTAGTAGTGGTGGTGATGGTGGTAGTAGTGGTGATGATGGTGGTAGTAGTGGTGATGATGGTGGTAGTAGTGGTGATGATGGTGGTAGTGGTGGTGATGGTGGTGGTAGTAGTGGTGGTGGCGGTGGTAGTAGTGGTGATGGTGGTGGTAGTAGTGGTGGTGGCGGTGGTAGTAGTGGTGATGGTGATGGTGGTAGTAGTGGTGGTGGTGATGGTGGTAGTAGTAGTGGTGATGGTGGTAGTAGTGGTGGTGGTGATGGTGGTAGTAGTGGTGGTGATGGTGGTAGTAGTGGTGGTGGTGATGGTGGTAGTAGTGGTGGTGGTGGTGGTGGTAGTAGTAGTGGTGATGATGATGGTAGTAGTGGTGATGGTGGTGGTAGTAGTGGTGATGGTGGTGGTAGTAGTGGTGATGATGGTGATGTTCTAGGAGATGTACATTATTTAAAAGACTCACATTCAGAGAGCAGAACAGATACATGTCAGCTTCACCACAGCCAACTCAAAGGCTCTTTCTGTATCCTGATCTTGAGATTAATATAAACATGAATCATGCAGCCAACGTGAGTAAAACATTTAAACGTGTTAACCCTCGCAAGGCCGCCGGCCCAGATGGCATCCCCAGCCGCGTCCTCAGAGCATGCGCAGACCAGCTGGCTGGTGTGTTTACGGACATTTTAAATCAATGCTTATCCCAGTCGGATTTTCCCACCATTGTTCCTGTTCCCAAGAAAGCTAAGGTAACTGAGCTAAACGACTATCGCCCCGTAGCACTCACTTCTGTCATCATGAAGTGCTTTGAGAGACTAGTCAAGGATCATATCACCTCCACACTTCCTGACACCCTAGACCCACTCCAATTTGCTTACCGCCCCAATAGGTCCACAGACGACGCAATCACACTGCACACTGCCCTAACCCATCTGGACAAGAGGAATACCTATGTGAGAATGCTGTTCATCGACTACAGCTCAGCATTTAACACCATAGTACCCTCCAAACTCGTCATCAAGCTCGAGACCCTGGGTCTCGACCCCGCCCTGTGCAACTGGGTCCTGGACTTCCTGACGGGCCGCCCCCAGGTGGTGAGGGTAGGAAACAACATCTCCACCCCGCTGATCCTCAACACTGGGGCCCCACAAGGGTGCGTTCTCAGCCCTCTCCTGTACTCCCTGTTCACCCACGACTGCGTGGCCATGCACGCCTCCAACTCAATCATCAAGTTTAAAGACGACACTACAGTGGTAGGCTTGATTACCAGTAATGGAGGGACAGTAGTGGAGAAGGTGGAAAGTTTTAAGTTCCTCGGCGTACACATCACGGACAAACTTAAATGGTCCACCCACACAGACAGCGTTGTGAAGAAGGCGCAACAGCGCCTCTTCAACCTCAGGAGGCTGAAGAAATTCGGCTTGTCACCAAAAACACTCAAACTTTTACAGATGCACAATCGAGAGCATCCTGTCGGGCTGTATCACCGCCTGGTACGGCAACTGCTCCGCCCAAAACCGTAAGGCTCTCCAGAGGGTAGTGAGGTCTGCACAACGCATCACCGGGGGCAAACTACCTGCCCTCAAGGACACCTACACCACCCGATGTCACAGGAAGGCCATAAAGATCATCAAGGACAACAACCACCCGAGCCACTGCCTGTTCACCCCGCTATCATCCAGAAGGTGAGGTCAGTACAGGTGCATCACTGCCTGTTCACCCCTCTATCATCCAGAAGGTGAGGTCAGTACAGGTGCATCACTACCTGTCCACCCCTCTATCATCCAGAAGGAGAGGTCAGTACAGGTGCATCACTACCTGTTCACCCCTCTATCATCCAGAAGGAGAGGTCAGTACAGGTGCATCACTACCTGTTCACCCCTCTATCATCCAGAAGGAGAGGTCAGTACAGGTGCATCACTACCTGTTCACCCCTCTATCATCCAGAAGGAGAGGTCAGTACAGGTGCATCACTGCCTGTTCACCCCTCTATCATCCAGAAGGAGAGGTCAGTACAGGTGCATCACTACCTGTCCACCCCGCTATCATCCAGAAGGTGAGGTCAGTACAGGTGCATCACTACCTGTTCACCCCACTATCATCCAGAAGGTGAGGTCAGTACAGGTGTATCACTACCTGTTCACCCCTCTATCATCCAGAAGGAGAGGTCAGTACAGGTGCATCACTACCTGTTCACCCCTCTATCATCCAGAAGGAGAGGTCAGTACAGGTGCATCACTACCTGTTCACCCCTCTATCATCCAGAAGGCCAGGTCGGTACAGGTGCATCAAAGCTGGGACCGAGAGACTGAAAAACAGCTTCTATCTCAAGGCCATCAGACTGTTAAACAGCCACCACTAACATTGAGTGGCTGCTGCCAAACACGTAAAAAATGTATCACTAGCCACTTTAAACAATGCCACTTAATATAATGTTTACATACCCTACATTACTCATCTCATATGTATATACTGTACTCTATACCATCTACTGCATCTTGCCATCTTTATGTAATACTTGTATCACTAGCCACTTTAAACAATGCCACTTAATATAATGTTTACGTACCCTACATTACTCATCTCATATGTATATACTGTACTCTATACCATCTACTGCATCTTGCCTATGCCGTTCTGCCATCACTCATCCATATATTTATATGTACATATTCTTTATCCCTTTACACTTGTGTGTATTAGGTAGTTGTTGTGAAATTGTTAGATTACTTGTTAGATATTACTGCACTGTCGGAACTAGAAGCACAAGCATTTCGCTACACTCGCATTAACATCTGCTAACCATGTGTATGTGACCAATACCATTTGATTTGATTTGATTTGATGTCCATGGCAGATTGAGCTGAAGCAGGTTTCAGGGGATTTGGCCTTGAATATCTTGAGTGGTTCCACTCATATCTGATGGTGAGGACAGAGACATCCTTTCCAAGTAACCCCATACTAACTCTTTAGCTGGTCCATGTCAGATACTGAAAAACCCTATCTGTGTGCATCTCTGTGCATTGTCCACAATATTCAGATACAATAGTCAGATGTAAAATCTATGGTTGTGACAAATGTATAATTTCTTAACATTTTCTTAATGTTTAAACTGCCATTTAAAAAAAAACAAAATTCCGATAAAACAATACGAAATTCCATATTAATTCACAATGCAGCTGTGCTGCTGCCAACAATGGTTTGGCTTGCAATGCCTCGCAACTTCAGTAAAGCAGGGCCTATCATCAATGAATGGATATTCTACAAGCAACAGACCGAAGATGGAACACACACTGGTCTAATTAGAGAAAGAGCAGGAATCATTAGTCCAAACAGAACGTTTTTGCTACTAAAATTAGAGTTTCTATTGGACAAATTCAGGTAGGTCTCGCCCTGTTTCATTCCATTTGCTTCTGTTTAAGAAACGTTTTGGAAAATAATTGTCGTAATGGATATGCCCCAGGCGTGCCAGCATGAGGGAGAGAAAGGAGGGGGGCAGGCAGAAAAAAATGTGATGCACATGTGTCTAGGTCAGTGGTGTAAAGTACTTCAGTAAAAATACTTGAAAGTACTACTTAAGTAGTTTTTGGGGGTATCTGTACATTACTTTACTCTTTATATTTTTGACAACTTTTCATTTTACTCCACTACATTCCAAAATAAAAAGAATGTACTTTTTACTCCTTACAATTTCCCTGACACCCAAAAGTACTCGATACATTTTGAATGCATAGCAGGACTGGAAAATGATCTAATTCACACACTTATCAAGAGAACATCTCCTGCCCTCCCTATGGCCTCTGATCTTGCGGACTCACTAAACACAAATGCTTCATTTGTAAATGACGTCTGGGTCATGTAGTGGTGCCCCTGGCGATCTGGAAATGTAAAAAACAAGACAATTGTGCAGTCTGGTTTGCTTAATAATTGAAATTATATTATGGGAATTTAAAATGATTTATACTTTTGATGCTTAAGCACAGTACTTGTACTCAAGTAGTATTTTACTTTCACCTTTACTTGAGTAATTTTCTTTTAAGGTATCTTTACTTTTACTCAAGTATGACAATGTGGTACTTTTTCCACCACTGGTAATTGTAACGGTCATCGTTGCATGTAGAAGGATCGGACCAAAGCGCAGCGTGGTAAGTGTTCATGATTTTTATTTACACTAAACACTAGAACAAAATAACAAAGTGAGAACCGAAACCGAAACGCTACCTAAGTATGGTTCCCAATCAGAGACAACGATAGACAGCTGCCTCTGATTGAGAAGCAAACCCGGCCAAAACAATGAAATACAAAACATAGAAAAATTAACATAGAATGCCCACCCAAATCACACCCTGACCAAACCAAAATAGAGACATAAAAAGCTCTCTAAGGTCAGGGCGTGACAGTAATCTATTTTGCATGTCTTGCAAATTCACCAAAAAAGCATAAAGTTCGCCTAATCCTCTCTAATTTATTTAGTTTACACTATTTTACCCAGGCCTTTATAATAATTAGTCTAGTAAGGCTAGTAAGGCATCCCCCCTTGGGTTGTGCCGTAGCGGAGATCTTTGTGGGCTATACTCGGCCTTGTCTCAGGATGGTAAGTTGGTGGTTGAATATATACCTCTAGTGGTGTGGGGGCTGTGCTTTGGGAAAGTGGGTGGGGTTATATCCTGCCTATTTGGCCCTGTCCGGGGGTATCATCGGATGGGGCCACAGTGTCTTCTGACCCCTCCTGTCTCAGCCTCCAGTATGTATGCTGCAGTAGTTTATGTGTCGGGGGGCTAGGGTCAGTCTGTTATATCTGGAGTACTTCTCCTGTCTTATCCGGTGTCCTATGTGAATTTAAGTACGCTCCTTGCTGTCCCCAGTCCACCTGGCCCTGCTGCTGCTCCAGTTTCAACTGTTCTGCCTGCGGCTATGGAACCCTGACCTGTTCACCGGACATGCTACCTGTCCCAGACCTGCTGTTTTCAACTCTCTAGACACAGCAGTAGCGGTAGAGATACTCTTAATGATCGGCTATGAAAAGCCAACTGACATTTACTCCTGAGATGCTGACTTGTTGCACCCTCGACAATTTTTGTGATTATTATTATTTGACTATGCTGGTCATTTATGAACATTTGAACATCTTGGCCATGTTCTGTTATAATCTCCACCCGGCACAGCCAGAACAGGACTGGCCACCCCTCATAGCCTGGTTCCTCTCTAGGTTTCTATCTAGGTTTTGGCTTTTCTAGGGAGTTTTTCCTAGCCACCGTGCTTCTACACCTGCATTGCTTGCTGTTTGGGGTTTAGGCACTTTGAGATATCAGCTGATGTAAAAAGGGCTATATAAATACATTTGATTTGATTTGAATACAGAATACAGTCTAGTTAGGCTATAACACAGAATACAGTCTAGTTAGGCTATAATACAGAATATAGTCTAGTTAGGCTATAATACAGAATATAGTATAGTTGGGCTATAATACAGAAAATAGTCTAGTTGGGCTATAATACAGAATATAGTCTAGTTAGGCTATAATATAGTCTAGTTGGGCTATAACACAGAATATAGTATAGTTAGGCTATAATACAGAATATAGTCTAGTTAGGCTATAATACAGAATATAGTCTAGTTGGGCTATAATACAGAATATAGGCTATTTAGGCTATAATACAGAATATAGTCTAGTTGGGCTATAATACAGAATATAGGCTATTTAGGCTATAATACAGAATATAGTCTAGTTGGGCTATAATACAGAATATAGGCTATTTAGGCTATAATACAGAATATAGGCTATTTATGCTATAACACAGAATATAGTCTAGTTAGGCTATAATACAGAATATAGTATAGTTGGGCTATAATATAGTATAGTTGTGTAACAGTCCTGACCTGTTTTATGTTGTTTTTTATGTGTTTATGGTCAGGGCATGTGTTTTGGGTGGGCAGTCTATGTTATCTGTTTCTATGTTGGTTTTGGGTTACCTGGTATGGCTCTTGATTAGAGGCAGGTGGTTTGCGTTTTCCTCTAATTAAGAGTCATATTTAGGTAGGGCGTTCTCACTGTTTGTTTGTGGGTGATTGTCTCCTGTGATGTCTCTCGTGTTGTCGATGTTATTCACTTTCGGGGCTGTTTGGCTGTTCGTGCGTTTCGATGTCGTCTGTTTCCTGTTCGTGAGTTTACGTTCAGTTATGTAAGTTTATGTTCAGGTTTCGTTCTACGTCGTTTTGTATCATTTCAAGTGTAGTTCGTGTTCGTTTTTCGTCTTGTTTAATAAATATGTGTTCAAACTTCGCTGCGCCTTGGTTCCCTCATTACTCCTCCTTTTCCGAAGATGGAGAGGAGGAGGATCGCCGTAACAGAATCACCCACCACGCTAAGACCAAGCGGTATGGGAATGCTCTACGGAGCAACAAGGACTCCTGGACTTGGGAGGAGATCCTGGACGGTAGAGGACCTTGGGCTCAACCAGGGGAATATCGCCGTCCAAAGGAGGAGTTGGAAGCAGCGAAGGCTGAGAGGCGCTGGTATGAGGAGGCAGCGCGACGACGCGGTTGGGAGCCCGTGAGTCAGACCAAAAAATTTCTTGGGGGGGGGCACACGAGGAGTGTGGCAAAGCCGGGTAGGATACCCGAGCCAACTCCCCGTGCTTACCGTGGAGGTAGAAGGCGTCGTACTGGTAAGACACCGTGTTATGCGGTAAAGCGCACGGTGTCCCCAGTACGCGTGCTTAGCCCAGTGCGGGCTATTCCACCTTGCCGCACTGGGAGGGCTAGGTTGGGCATCGAGCCGGATGTCATGAAGCCGGCCCAACGTATCTGGCCTCCAGTGCGTCTCCTCGGGCCGGCGTACATGGCACCAGCCTTACAGGTGGTGTCCCCGGTTCGCCTGCATAGCCCAGTGCGGGCTATTCCACCTCGCCGCACTGGCAGGGCTACGGGGAGCATTCAACCTGGTGGGGTTGGGGAGGCTCGGTGCTCAAGAGCACGTGTCCTCCTTCACGGTCCGGAAGACCCGGTGCCACCTCCATGTACCAGTCCTCCGGTGGCAGCCCCCCGTACCAGGCTGTCTCTCCGGGTTCTCTCTCCTGCTGTTTCCTCCTCTCCAGCGCAGCCAGTGCCTAGACCACGCACCAGGCTGTCTCTCCTTCTCCTCCCTACAGAGCCATCCGTCTCCCCAGCGCAATCTGAGCCATCCGTCTCCCCAGCGCCATCTGAGCCATCCGTCTCCCCAGCGCCATCTGAGCCATCCGTCTCCCCAGCGCCATCTGAGCCATCCGTCTCCCCAGCGCCGTCTGAGCCATCCGTCTGCCATGAGCCTGCAAAGCCGCCCGTCTGTCATGAGCCTGCAAAGCCGCCCGTCTGCCATGAGCCTACAGAGCCGTCCGCCAGACAGGAGCCGCTAGAGCCGCCCGCCAGACAGGAGCCGCTAGAGCCGCCCACCAGACAGGATCTGCCAGAGCCGCCAACCAGACAGGATCTGCCAGAGCCGCCAACCAGACAGGATCTGCCAGAGCCGCCAACCAGACAGGATCTGCCAGAGCCGCCAACCAGACAGGATCTGCCAGAGCCGCCAACCAGACAGGATCTGCCAGAGCCGCCAACCAGACAGGATCTGCCAGAGCCGCCAGCGAGCCATGACCAGCCAGAGCCGTCCTGCTATGACCTGCCAGAGCCGTCCAGCCAGGACCTGCCAGAGCCGTCCTGCTATGACCTGCTAGAGCCGTCCAGCCAGGACCTGCCAGAGCCGTCCAGCCAGGACCTGCCAGAGCCGTCCAGCCAGGACCTGCAAGAGCCGTCCAGCCAGGACCTGCCAGAGCCGTCCAAACAGGACCTGCCAGAGTCCCTCAACCAGGACCTGCCAGAGTCCTTCAGCCGGGATCTGCCCCTTGTCCCGGTGCTGCCCCTTGTCCCGGTGCTGCCCCTTGTTCCGGTGCTGCCCCTTGTCCCGGTGCTGCCCCTTGTCCCGGTGCTGCCCCTTGTCCCGGTGCTGCCCCTTGTCCCGGTGCTGCCCCTTGTCCCGGTGCTGCCCCTTGTCCCGGTGCTGCCCCTTGTCCCGGTGCTGCCCCTTATTCCGGTGCTGGTCCTTATCCTGGTGCTGCCCCTTGTCCCGGTGCTGCCCCTTGTCCCGGTGCTGCCCCTTGTCCCGGTGCTGCCCCTTGTCCCGGTGCTGCCCCTTGTCCCGGTGCTGCCCCTTATTCCGGTGCTGGTCCTTATCCTGGTGCTGCCCCTTGTTCCGGTGCTGCCCCTTGTCCCGGTGCTACCCCTTGTCCCGGTGCTGCCCCTTGTCCCGGTGCTGGCCGTTTATTTAGGGGAAGGTAGTTTTAGGGTGGTCAGTGGAAGGGGTAGACAGAAGAGGGGAGTGACTATGGTGGTGTGGGGAGAGCGTCCAGAGCCGGAGCCACCACCGTGGTCAACTGCCCACCCAGACCCTCCCCTGGACTTTGTGCTGGTGCGCCCGGCGTCGCACCTTGAGGGGGGGGTTCTGTAACAGTCCTGACCTGTTTTATGTTGTTTTTTATGTGTTTATGGTCAGGGCATGTGTTTTGGGTGGGCAGTCTATGTTATCTGTTTCTATGTTGGTTTTGGGTTACCTGGTATGGCTCTTGATTAGAGGCAGGTGGTTTGCGTTTTCCTCTAATTAAGAGTCATATTTAGGTAGGGCGTTCTCACTGTTTGTTTGTGGGTGATTGTCTCCTGTGATGTCTCTCGTGTTGTCGATGTTATTCACTTTCGGGGCTGTTTGGCTGTTCGTGCGTTTCGATGTCGTCTGTTTCCTGTTCGTGAGTTTACGTTCAGTTATGTAAGTTTATGTTCAGGTTTCGTTCTACGTCGTTTTGTTATTTTGTAAGTTTGTTAAAGTGTTTGTTTTCGTGTTGCCATCTTCATCGTTGTTATAAAATAAAAGATGGCTTATTTCCCGCAAACCGCATTTTGGTCTGAAGATCCTTCTCTCCTCACCTCATCCGAGGATGAGGAGAGCGACAGCCTTAACAAGTTGGGCTATAATATAGTCTAGTTGGGCTATAACACAGAATATAGTCTAGTTGGGCTAAAATACAGAATATAGTATAGTTAGGCTATAATATAGTCTAGCTAGGCTATAATACAGAATATAGTCTAGTTAGGCTATAATATAGTCTAGCTAGGCTATAATACAGAATATAGTCTAGTTAGGCTATAATACAGAATATAGTCTAGTTGGGCTATAATACAGAATATAGTATAGTTGGGCTATAATACAGAATATAGTCTAGTTGGGCTATAATACAGAATACAGTCTAGTTGGGCTATAATACAGAATATAGTATAGTTGGGCTAAAATACAGAATATAGTCTAGTTAGGCTATAATATAGTCTAGCTAGGCTATAATACAGAATATAGTATAGTTGGGCTATAATACAGAATATAGTCTAGTTAGGCTATAATACAGAATATAGTCTAGTTAGGCTATAATATAGTCTAGCTAGGCTATAATACAGAATATAGTCTAGTTAGGCTATAATACAGAATATAGTCTAGTTAGGCTATAATACAGAATATAGTCTAGTTAGGCTATAATACAGAATATAGTCTAGTTAGGCTATAATACAGAATATAGTCTAGTTAGGCTATAATACAGAATATAGTCTAGTTAGGCTATAATACAGAATATAGTCTAGTTAGGCTATAATACAGAATATAGTCTAGTTAGGCTATAATACAGAATATAGTATAGTTAGGCTATAATACAGAATATAGTCTAGTTGGGCTATAATATAGTCTAGTTAGGCTATAATATAGTCTAGTTAGGCTATAATACAGAATATAGTATAGTTGGGCTATAATACAGAATATAGTCTAGTTGGGCTATAATATAGTCTAGTTGGGCTCTGCTTCTACACCTGCATTCTAGCTGTTTGGGGTTTTAGGCTGGGTCTCTGTACAGCACTTCGAGACATTAGCTGATGTACGAAGGGCTATATAAAATAAACTTGATTGATCGATTGATTGATTGAGTTAGGCTATAATACAGAAAATAATATGTTTTGTGATAACTGCACAGGGATTTTAATTTTGAGAGGGATTTTTCTTAACATTAAGGATCCCATTTTCGATTAACCGTTTTAATGTTTAAACGTTCAGACATCCCTAATAAAAACACAATTTTACGCTAATATATTCCAGACAGCGGTGTGTTTTACCAGTGGGTATGAATCTAATCCAAAAGCAGCGTTTAGGAGGTCATAAAGAAACAGCGTTTCCCCAGACACACTGGGTACAGAACTGATCCACTGCTTGTCACTGCAGAACAGCAGGAAACTGAAGCAGAGAACTGCTTAGCTTTGCAACACCCTATCACAGTTTCACACAGAGAGACATAAAGGAGACATGGACAGAGGGGCAGACAGGCAGACACAGACAGGCAGGCAGGCAGGCAGACAGGCAGGCAGGCAGGGAGGCAGGGAGGCAGGCAGGCAGGCAGGCAGGCAGGCAGACAGACAGACAGACAGACAGACACCCCTTAGGAAGCATGAGACATCTTCGCGTTCCAACATTTCTGTACCCAGCTCACCCCTAAGACACCTCTGTACCCAGGAAAAGGGTTAGAGTCAGTGGTAGGACAGAAAGTTAGCACCAGTCTGTAGGACAGAAAGTTAGCACCAGTCTGTAGGACAGCAAGTCAAGCACCAGTCTGTAGGACAGCAAGTTAGCACCAGTCTGTAGGACAGCAAGTCAAGCACCAGTCTGTAGGACAGCAAGTCAAGCACCAGTCTGTAGGACAGCAAGTTAGCACCAGTCTGTAGGACAGCAAGTTAGCACCAGTCTGTAGGACAGCAAGTTAGCACCAGTCTGTAGGACAGCAAGTTAGCACCAGTCTGTAGGACAGCATAACGTGTGACTGAAGAGGGGAAGAGATCCTCATGGGTGTTCATTTACTGTGTAGTAATTATCTCCGTCAGGCATGAGGGTACAGGAGAAACCTAGTTTTCAAGACGGTCTGTTCCTGATTGTCTTAGACAAGTCTGTATGAGACAGAATATAGACCAGATGAATGTTCAGTCTGTATGAGACAGAATATAGACCAGATGAATGTTCAGTCTGTACGAGACAGAATATAGACCAGATGAATGTTCAGTCTGTATGAGACAGAATATAGACCAGATGAATGTTCAGTCTGTATGAGACAGAATATAGACCAGATGAATGTTCAGTCTGTATGAGACAGAATATAGACCAGATGAATGTTCAGTCTGTATGAGACAGAATATAGATCAGATGAATGTTCAAATAGATGTTTCTTCTTGTCGGTACAGGTTAGCTAGGCAGCCAGCTGGACAAGGTAAAGTCAGGAAGCTGCTATGTTTTTCTTGATCACTGAACAGCTCCTCTATGGTATGTAAAGTAACAGCTTCTCTATGGTATGTAAAGTAACAGCTTCTCTATGGTATGTAAAGTAACAGCTTCTCTGTGGTATGTAAAGTAACAGCTCCTCTATGGTATGTAAAGTAACAGCTTCTCTATGGTATGTAAAGTAACAGCTTCTCTATGGTATGTAAAGTAACAGCTTCTCTGTGGTATGTAAAGTAACAGCTTCTCTATGGTATGTAAAGTAACAGCTTCTCTGTGGTATGTAACGTAGCAGCTTCTCTATGGTATGTAAAGTAACAGCTTCTCTGTGGTATGTAAAGTAACAGCTTCTCTATGGTATGTAAAGTAACAGCTTCTCTGTGGTATGTAAAGTAACAGCTTCTCTATGGTATGTAAAGTAACAGCTTCTCTGTGGTATGTAAAGTAACAGCTTCTCTATGGTATGTAAAGTAACAGCTTCTCTGTGGTATGTAAAGTAGCAGCTTCTCTATGGTATGTAAAGTAACAGCTTCTCTATGGTATGTAAAGTAACAGCTCCTCTATGGTATGTAAAGTAACAGCTTCTCTATGGTATGTAAAGTAACAGCTTCTCTATGGTATGTAAAGTAACAGCTTCTCTATGGTATGTAAAGTAACAGCTTCTCTATGGTATGTAAAGTAACAGCTTCTCTGTGGTATGTAAAGTAACAGCTTCTCTATGGTATGTAAAGTAACAGCTTCTCCATGGTATGTAAAGTAACAGCTTCTCTATGGTATGTAAAGTAACAGCTCCTCTATGGTATGTAAAGTAACAGCGCCTCTATGGTATGTAAAGTAACAGCTTCTCTATGGTATGTAAAGTAGCAGCTCCTCCATGGTATGTAAAGTAACAGCTTCTCTATGGTATGTAAAGTAACAGCTTCTCCATGGTATGTAAAGTAACAGCTTCTCTATGGTATGTAAAGTAACAGCTCCTCTATGGTATGTAAAGTAACAGCGCCTCTATGGTATGTAAAGCAACAGCTTCTCTATGGTATGTAAAGTAACAGCTTCTCTGTGGTATGTAAAGTAACAGCTTCTCTATGGTATGTAAAGTAACAGCTTCTCTATGGTATGTAAAGTAACAGCTTCTCTATGGTATGTAAAGTAACAGCTTCTCTATGGTAAGTAAAGTAACAGCTCCTCTATGGTATGTAAAGTAACAGCTTCTCTATGGTATGTAAAGTAGCAGCTCCTCCATGGTATGTAAAGTAACAGCTTCTCTATGGTATGTAAAGTAGCAGCTCCTCCATGGTATGTGAAGTAACAGCTTCTCTGTGGTATGTAAAGTAACAGCTTCTCTATGGTATGTAAAGTAACAGCTCCTCTATGGTATGTAAAGTAACAGCTTCTCTATGGTATGTAAAGTAACAGCTTCTCTATGGTATGTAAAGTAACAACTTCTCTATGGTATGTAAAGTAACAGCTTCTCTATGGTATGTAAAGTAACAGCTCCTCTATGGTATGTAAAGTAGCAGCTTCTATAAAGTATGTAAAGTAGCAGCTTCTATAAAGTATGTAAAGTAACAGCTCCTCTATGGTATGTAAAGTAACAGCTTCTCTATGGTATGTAAAGTAACAGCTCCTCTATGGTATGTAAAGTAACAGCTCCTCTATGGTATGTAAAGTAACAAATCCTATATGGTATGTAAAGTAGCAGCTTCTATAAAGTATGTAAAGTAGCAGCTTCTATAAAGTATGTAAAGTAACAGCTCCTCTGTGGTATGTAAAGTAACAGCTCCTCTATGGTATGTAAAGTAACAGCTTCTCTATGGTATGTAAAGTAACAGCCCCTCTATGGTATGTAAAGTAACAGCTTCTCTGTGGTATGTAAAGTAACAGCCCCTCTATGGTATGTAAAGTAACAGCTTCTCTGTGGTATGTAAAGTAACAGCTCCTCTATGGTATGTAAAGTAACAGCTTCTCTATGGTATGTAAAGTAACAGCTTCTCTGTGGTATGTAAAGTAACAGCTCCTCTATGGTATGTAAAGTAACAGCGCCTCTATGGTATGTAAAGTAACAGCTTCTCTGTGGTATGTAAAGTAACAGCTCCTCTATGGTATGTAAAGTAACAGCTTCTCTATGGTATGTAAAGTAACTGCTCCTCTATGGTATGTAAAGTAACAGCTCCTCTATGGTATGTAAAGTAAAAGCTCCTCTATGGTATATAAAGTAGCAGCTTCTATAAAGTATGTAAAGTAGCAGCTTCTATAAAGTATGTAAAGTAACAGCTTCTCTATGGTATGTAAAGTAACAGCTCCTCTGTGGTATGTAAAGTAACAGCTCCTCTATGGTATGTAAAGTAACAGCTCCTCTATGGTATGTAAAGTAACAGCTCTCTATGGTATGTAAAGTAACAGCTCCTCTATGGTATGTAAAGTAGCAGCTTCTATAAAGTATGTAAAGTAGCAGCTTCTATAAAGTATGTAAAGTAACAGCTCCTCCATGGTATGTAAAGTAGCAGCTTCTCTATGGTATGTAAAGTAACAGCTCCTCTATGGTATGTAAAGTAGCAGCTTCTATAAAGTATTTAAAGTAGCAGCTTCTATAAAGTATGTAAAGTAACAGCTCCTCTATGGTATGTAAAGTAACAGCCCCTCTATGGTATGTAAAGTAACAGCCCCTCTATGGTATGTAAAGTAACAGCTTCTCTATGGTATGTAAAGTAACAGCTCCTCTATGGTATGTAAAGTAACAGCTCCTCTATGGTATGTAAAGTAGCAGCTCCTCTATGGTATGTAAAGTAACAGCTTCTCTGTGGTATGTAAAGTAACAGCTCCTCTATGATATGTAAAGTAGCAGCTCCTCTATGGTATGTAAAGTAACAGCTTCTCTATGGTATGTAAAGTAACAGCTCCTCTATGGTATGTAAAGTAACAGCTCCTCTATGGTATGTAAAGTAACAGCTCCTCTATGGTATGTAAAGTAACAGCTCCTCTATGGTATGTAAAGTAACAGCTCCTCTATGGTATGTAAAGTAACAGCTTCTCTATGGTATGTAAAGTAACAGCTCCTCTATGGTATGTAAAGTAACAGCTTCTCTATGGTATGTAAAGTAACAGCTCCTCTACGGTATGTAAAGTAACAGCTCCTCTATGGTATGTAAAGTAACAGCTCCTCTGTGGTATGTAAAGTAACAGCTTCTCTATGGTATGTAAAGTAACAGCTCCTCTGTGGTATGTAAAGTAACAGCTTCTCTATGGTATGTAAAGTAACAGCTCCTCCATGGTATGTAAAGTAACAGCTCCTCTATGGTATGTAAAGTAACAGCTTCTCTATGGTATGTAAAGTAACAGCTCCTCTATGGTATGTAAAGTAGCAGCTTCTCTATGGTATGTAAAGTAGCAGCTTCTCTATGGTATGTAAAGTAACAGCTCCTCTATGGTATGTAAAGTAGCAGCTTCTCTATGGTATGTAAAGTAACAGCTCCTCCATGGTATGTAAAGTAACAGCTCCTCTATGGTATGTAAAGTAACAGCTTCTCTATGGTATGTAAAGTAACAGCTTCTCTATGGTATGTAAAGTAACAGCTCCTAATGTTACTCATCTAAACTGTTGCAATTGCCGTTTAAAAGTTATTTACATTTATCTGATTCAGTAAATAACAACAAAAACAGATGTTACTGTGTCTGTTTGTTTTGTATTATTATACATCTAACAATAAATTAACGAATCATGAAGACAAAGCTGCAGTTACCTCAGTCATGACATGACAAAGTTATAGAGAACAAACATTGTTGTAGTAACAGACAGGAGTGACTGAGGTGGTGTAGTAGTAACAGACAGGAGTGACTGAGGTGTTGTAGTAACAGACAGGAGTGACTGAGGTGGTGTAGTAACAGACAGGAGTGACTGAGGTGGTGTTGTAGTAACAGACAGGAGTGACTGAGGTGGTGTAGTAACAGACAGGAGTGACTGAGGTGGTGTTGTAGTAACAGACAGGAGTGACTGAGGTGGTGTAGTAACAGACAGGAGTGACTGAGGTGTTGTAGTAACAGACAGGAGTGACTGAGGTGGTGTAGTAACAGACAGGAGTGACAGAGGTGGTGTTGTAGTAACAGACAGGAGTGACTGAGGTGTTGTAGTAACAGACAGGAGTGACAGAGGTGTTGTTGTAGTAACAGACAGGAGTGACTGAGGTGGTGTAGTAACAGACAGGAGTGACAGAGGTGGTGTTGTAGTAACAGACAGGAGTGACAGAGGTGGTGTTGTAGTAACAGACAGGAGTGACAGAGGTGGTGTTTAGTAACAGACAGGAGTGACTGAGGTGTTGTTGTAGTAACAGACAGGAGTGAGGTGGTGTTGTAGTAACAGACAGGAGTGCCTGAGGTGGTGTTGTAGTTACAGACAGGAGTGACTGAGGTGGTGTTGTAGTAACAGACAGGAGTGACTGAGGTGGTGTTGTAGTAACAGACAGGAGTGACTGAGGTGGTGTTGTAGTAACAGACAGGAGTGACTGAGGTGGTGTAGTAACAGACAGGAGTGACAGAGGTGGTGTTGTAGTAACAGACAGGAGTGACTGAGGTGTTGTAGTAACAGACAGGAGTGACTGAGGTGTTATAGTAACAGACAGGTGTGACTGAGGTGTTATAGTAACAGACAGGAGTGACAGAGGTGTTGTATTAACAGACAGGAGTGAGGTGGTGTTGTAGTAACAGACAGGAGTGACTGAGGTGTTATAGTAACAGACAGGAGTGACAGAGGTGCTGTTGTAACAGACAGGAGTGACTGAGGTGGTGTTGTAGTAACAGACAGGAGTGACTGAGGTGTTGTAGTAACAGACAGGAGTGACAGAGGTGTTGTTGTAGTAACAGACAGGAGTGACTGAGGTGGTGTAGTAACAGACAGGAGTGACAGAGGTGTTGTTGTAGTAACAGACAGGAGTGACAGAGGTGTTGTTGTAGTAACAGACAGGAGTGACTGAGGTGTTGTAGTAACAGACAGGAGTGACTGAGGTGTTGTAGTAACAGACAGGAGTGACTGAGGTGGTGTTGTAGTAACAGACAGGAGTGACAGAGGTGTTGTAGTAACAGACAGGAGTGACTAGGGTGGTGTAGTAACAGACAGGAGTGACAGAGGTGGTGTTGTAGTAACAGACAGGAGTGACAGAGGTGGTGTTGTAGTAACAGACAGGAGTGACTGAGGTGGTGTTGTAGTAACAGACAGGAGTGACTGAGGTGTTGTAGTAACAGACAGGAGTGACTGAGGTGGTGTTGTAGTAACAGACAGGAGTGACTGAGGTGTTGTAGTAACAGACAGGAGTGACTGAGGTGGTGTTGTAGTAACAGACAGGAGTGACTGAGGTGGTGTAGTAACAGACAGGAGTGACAGAGGTGTTGTTGTAGTAACAGACAGGAGTGACAGAGGTGTTGTAGTAACAGACAGGAGTGACTGAGGTGGTGTAGTAACAGACAGGAGTGACAGAGGTGGTGTTGTAGTAACAGACAGGAGTGACTGAGGTGGTGTTGTAGTAACAGACAGGAGTGACAGAGGTGGTGTTGTAGTAACAGACAGGAGTGACTGAGGTGGTGTTGTAGTAACAGACAGGAGTGACTGAGGTGGTGTTGTAGTAACAGACAGGAGTGACTGAGGTGGTGTAGTAACAGACAGGAGTGAAAGAGGTGTTGTAGTAACAGACAGGAGTGACAGAGGTGTTGTAGTAACAGACAGGGGTGACAGAGGTGGTGTTGTAGTAACAGACAGGAGTGACAGAGGTGTTGTAGTAACAGACAGGAGTGACTGAGGTGGTGTAGTAACAGACAGGAGTGACAGAGGTGTTGTTGTAGTAACAGACAGGAGTGACTGAGGTGGTGTTGTAGTAACAAACAGGAGTGACTGAGGTGGTGTTGTAGTAACAGACAGGAGTGACAGAGGTGTTGTTGTAGTAACAGACAGGAGTGACTGAGGTGGTGGTGTTGTAACAGACAGGAGTGACTGAGGTGGTGTTGTAGTAACAGACAGGAGTGACTGAGGTGGTGTTGTAGTAACAGACAGGAGTGACAGAGGTGGTGTTGTAGTAACAGACAGGAGTGACAGAGGTGGTGTTGTAGTAACAGACAGGAGTGACAGAGGTGGTGTTTAGTAACAGACAGGAGTGACAGAGGTGGTGTTGTAGTAACAGACAGGAGTGACTGAGGTGGTGTTGTAGTAACAGACAGGAGTGACTGAGGTGTTGTTGTAGTAACAGACAGGAGTGAGGTGGTGTTGTAGTAACAGACAGGAGTGCCTGAGGTGGTGTTGTAGTTACAGACAGGAGTGACTGAGGTGGTGTTGTAGTAACAGACAGGAGTGACTGAGGTGGTGTTGTAGTAACAGACAGGAGTGAATGAGGTGGTGTTGTAGTAACAGACAGGAGTGACTGAGGTGGTGTAGTAACAGACAGGAGTGACAGAGGTGGTGTTGTAGTAACAGACAGGAGTGACTGAGGTGTTGTAGTAACAGACAGGAGTGACTGAGGTGTTATAGTAACAGACAGGTGTGACTGAGGTGTTATAGTAACAGACAGGAGTGACAGAGGTGTTGTATTAACAGACAGGAGTGAGGTGGTGTTGTATTAACAGACAGGAGTGAGGTGGTGTTGTAGTAACAGACAGGAGTGACAGAGGTGTTGTAGTAACAGACAGGAGTGACTGAGGTGTTGTAGTAACAGACAGGAGTGACAGAGGTGTTGTAGTAACAGACAGGAGTGAGTTGGTGTTGTAGTAACAGACAGAAGTGACAGAGGTGGTGTAGTAACAGACAGGAGTGACTGAGGTGGTGTAGTAACAGACAGGAGTGAGTTGGTGTTGTAGTAACAGACAGAAGTGACAGAGGTGTTGTAGTAACAGACAGGAGTGACTGAGGTGGTGTTGTAGTAACAGACAGGAGTGAGTTGGTGGTGTAGTAACAGACAGGAGTGAGTTGGTGGTGTAGTAACAGACAGGAGTGAGTTGGTGTTGTAGTAACAGACAGGAGTGACTGAGGTGTTGTAGTAACAGACAGGAGTGACTGAGGTGTTGTTGTAGTAACAGACAGGAGTGACTGAGGTATTGTAGTAACAGACAGGAGTGACAGAGGTGGTGTTGTAGTAACAGACAGGAGTGACTGAGGTGGTGTTGTAGTAACAGACAGGAGTGACTGAGGTGGTGTTGTAGTAACAGACAGGAGTGACTGAGGTGGTGTAGTAACAGACAGGAGTGAGGAGGTGTTGTAGTAACAGACAGGAGTGACTGAGGTGTTGTAGTAACAGACAGGAGTGACTGAGGTGTTGTAGTAACAGACAGGGGTGAGTTGGTGTTGTAGTAACAGACAGGAGTGAGTGAGCTGTTGTAGTAACAGACAGGAGTGACTGAGGTGTTGTAGTAACAGACAGGAGTGACTGAGGTGGTGTTGTAGTAACAGACAGGAGTGACAGCGGTGTTGTAGTAACAGACAGGAGTGACAGAGGTGGTGTAGTAACAGACAGGAGTGACAGAGGTGTTATAGTAACAGACAGGAGTGAGGTGGTGTTATAGTAACAGACAGGAGTGACAGAGGTGTTGTAGTAACAGACAGGAGTGACTGAGGTGTTGTATTAACAGACAGGAGTGAGTTGGTGTTGTAGTAACAGACAGGAGTGACAGAGGTGGTGTAGTAACAGACAGGAGTGAGTTGGTGTTGTAGTAACAGACAGGAGTGACAGAGGTGGTGTTGTAGTAACAGACAGGAGTGACAGAGGTGGTGTAGTAACAGACAGGAGTGACTGAGGTGTTGTATTAACAGACAGGAGTGAGTTGGTGTTGTAGTAACAGACAGGAGTGACAGAGGTGGTGTAGTAACAGACAGGAGTGAGTTGGTGTTGTAGTAACAGACAGGAGTGAGTTGGTGTTGTAGTAACAGACAGAAGTGACAGAGGTGTTGTAGTAACAGACAGGATTGACATAGGTGGTGTTGTAGTAACAGACAGGAGTGACTGAGGTGTTGTTGTAGTAACAGACAGGAGTGACAGAGGTGGTGTTGTAGTAACAGACAGGAGTGACAGAGGTGTTGTAGTAACAGACAGGAGTGACTGAGGTGGTGTAGTAACAGACAGGAGTGACAGAGGTGTTGTAGTAACAGACAGGAGTGACAGAGGTGGTGTTGTAGTAACAGACAGGAGTGACTGAGGTGGTGTTGTAGTAACAGACAGGAGTGACTGAGGTGGTGTAGTAACAGACAGGAGTGACAGAGGTGGTGTTGTAGTAACAGACAGGAGTGACTGAGGTGGTGTTGTAGTAACAGACAGGAGTGACTGAGGTGGTGGTGTTGTAACAGACAGGAGTGACAGAGGTGGTGTTGTAGCAACAGACAGGAGTGACAGAGGTGGTGTTGTAGTAACAGACAGGAGTGACAGAGGTGGTGTAGTAACAGACAGGAGCGACTGAGGTGTTGTAGTAACAGACAGGAGTGACTGAGGTGTTGTAGTAACAGACAGGAGTCTGTGCTAAGGGAACGTAATGTGCTAAGGGGACGTAATGTGCTAAGGGAACGTAATGTGCTAAGGGAACGTAATGTGCTAAGGGAACGTAATGTGCTAAGGGAACGTAATGTGCTAAGGGAACGTAATGTGCTGTAAGACATACTTAACAGGAGGTTAAGAAGCAATTTGACAATCATAAGCTTAGCAAAGAGGCTTATTCCTTCTGAGCCCAGATTATGTAACACAGCGTTCGTTATCATCTCTTAATAATGTACGTTATTTTCCAATTGGACCTGTCTGCCAGGTTAACCAAGAGAGGTGACAGAAACAAGTCTCCTTGTAGGTGATATGACCTTGGGTTTGAGATTCACTAGCTCTGATTTACAGAGAACCTGGTCTTCAGTTCCATGGCGAGCGACGGTGAGGCCCTGTCCTGTAGTTAGGAAATCACAGCATGGGGGGGTAGAACAGTTTTAATATTGCAGATACATTTAGGGTTCTATCTATTTAATTGTTTCCATTTTTAATCTGACCTTATTTTATTTAGTATTTTATTTTCCAACCTAACCACCTCTCCGCTGATTGGAATAAAGTAATTGACAACAATACCTTACAGCTATATTCGCTCACATGTACGGTACCTGTGGTTAAATTATCATACATATATTCCTAATTTCCTCTTTCTGTAATTTCTGGTTTTCACCCACAGAGGCCAATCCACCATTCATACTGATCTGAAGACCAACCGTCCCACAGACTAACCCATCTTTCCCAGTATAATACCATTTTGACATTTCCTTTTGCAATACATTCCTGTTACTGTGATGTCTTATGACATTAAAAAGCATGTTTTACCAAGTGGACTTTATTCACCGGTATGTTTCCTGTGTGTGTGGCCAGTAGTTTTTATATAAAGAACGTGGTACAACCCAGTCTATCACAAAGGCAACACGAGCCCCTTACTACCAATGATGTTAAAGGATTGTTGGTCAACTCTGAGGTCAACTCTGAGGTCAACTCTGAGGTCAACTCTGTGTTCAACTCTGAGGTCAACTCTGAGGTCAACTCTGAGGTCAACTCTGAGGTCAACTCTGAGGTCAACTCTGAGGTCAACTCTGAGGTCAACTCTGAGGTCAACTCTGGATATCCGGAACCCCGAAAGTGGCTCACCTTTTAGCCAGGTACATTTCTATGGCAACGAATAATCAGAACTGACCTGCTCCAGGGCAGGCTAACTCAGGGCTAACTCCACTATCCTGTATTCAGAACTAACCTGCTCCAGGGCAGGCTAACTCAGGGCTAACTCCACTATCCTGTATTCAGAACTAACCTGCTCCAGGGCAGGCTAACTCAGGGCTAACTCCACTATCCTGCATTCAGAACTAACCTGCTCCAGGGCAGGCTAACTCAGGGCTAACTCCACTATCCTGTATTCAGAACTAACCTGCTCCAGGGCAGGCTAACTCAGGGCTAACTCTACTATCCTGCATTCAGAACTAACCTGCTCTAGGGCAGGCTAACTCAGGGCTAACTCCACTATCCTGTATTCAGAACTAACCTGCTCCAGGGCAGGCTAACTCCACTATCCTGCATTCTGAACTAACCTGCTCTGGGGCAGGCTAACTCCACTATCCTGTATTCAGAACTAACCTGCTCCAGGGCAGGCTAACTCAGGACTAACTCCACTATCCTGTATTCAGAACTAACCTGCTCCAGGGCAGGCTAACTCAGGGCTAACTCCACTATCCTGCATTCAGAACTAACCTGCTCCAGGGCAGGCTAACTCAGGGCTAACTCCACTATCCTGTATTCAGAACTAACCTGCTCCAGGGCAGGCTAACTCCACTATCCTGTATTCAGAACTAACCTGCTCCGGGGCAGGCTAACTCAGGGCTAACTCCACTATCCTGTATTCAGAACTAACCTGCTCCAGGGCAGGCTAACTCAGGGCTAACTCCACTATCCTGCATTCAGAACTAACCTGCTCCAGGGCAGGCTAACTCAGGGCTAACTCCACTATCCTGTATTCAGAACTAACCTGCTCCAGGGCAGGCTAACTCAGGGCTAACTCCACTATCCTGTATTCAGAACTAACCTGCTCCAGGGCAGGCTAACTCAGGGCTAACTCCACTATCCTGCATTCAGAACTAACCTGCTCCGGGGCAGGCTAACTCAGGGCTAACTCCACTATCCTGTATTCAGAACTAACCTGCTCCAGGGCAGGCTAACTCCACTATCCTGTATTCAGAACTAACCTGCTCCAGGGCAGGCTAACTCAGGGCTAACTCCACTATCCTGCATTCAGAACTAACCTGCTCCAGGGCAGGCTAACTCCACTATCCTGTATTCAGAACTAACCTGCTCCAGGGCAGGCTAACTCAGGACTAACTCCACTATCCTGCATTCAGAACTAACCTGCTCCAGGGCAGGCTAACTCAGGGCTCACTATTTATCCTTCATTCAGAACTAACCTGCTCCAGGGCAGGCTAACTCCACTATCCTGCATTCAGAACTAACCTGCTCCAGGGCAGGCTAACTCCACTATCCTGCATTCAGAACTAACCTGCTCCAGGGCAGGCTAACTCAGGGCTAACTCCACTATCCTGTATTCAGAACTAACCTGCTCCGGGGCAGGCTAACTCAGGGCTAACTCCACTATCCTGTATTCAGAACTAACCTGCTCCGGGGCAGGCTAACTCAGGGCTAACTCCACTATCCTGTATTCAGAACTAACCTGCTCCAGGGCAGGCTAACTCCACTATCCTGTATTCAGAACTAACCTGCTCCAGGGCAGGCTAACTCAGGGCTAACTCCACTATCCTGTATTCAGAACTAACCTGCTCCGGGGCAGGCTAACTCAGGGCTAACTCCACTATCCTGCATTCAGAACTAACCTGCTCCAGGGCAGGCTAACTCCACTATCCTGCATTCAGAACTAACCTGCTCCAGGGCAGGCTAACTCAGGGCTAACTCCACTATCCTGCATTCAGAACTAACCTGCTCCAGGGCAGGCTAACTCAGGGCTAACTCCACTATCCTGCATTCAGAACTAACCTGCTCCAGGGCAGGCTAACTCAGGGCTAACTCCACTATCCTGCATTCAGAACTAACCTGCTCCAGGGCAGGCTAACTCCACTATCCTGCATTCAGAACTAACCTGCTCCAGGGCAGGCTAACTCAGGGCTAACTCCACTATCCTGTATTCAGAACTAACCTGCTTCAGAGCAGGCTAACTCAGGGCTAACTCCACTATCCTGCATTCAGAACTAACCTGCTCCAGGGCAGGCTAACTCAGGGCTAACTCCACTATCCTGTATTCAGAACTAACCTGCTCCAGGGCAGGCTAACTCAGGGCTAACTCCACTATCCTGTATTCAGAACTAACCTGCTCCAGGGCAGGCTAACTCAGGGCTAACTCCACTATCCTGCATTCAGAACTAACCTGCTCCAGGGCAGGCTAACTCAGGGCTAACTCCACTATCCTGTATTCAGAACTAACCTGCTCCGGGGCAGGCTAACTCAGGGCTAACTCCACTATCCTGTATTCAGAACTAACCTGCTCCGGGGCAGGCTAACTCAGGGCTAACTCCACTATCCTGTATTCAGAACTAACCTGCTCCGGGGCAGGCTAACTCAGGGCTAACTCCACTATCCTGTATTCAGAACTAACCTGCTCCAGGGCAGGCTAACTCCACTATCCTGTATTCAGAACTAACCTGCTCCAGGGCAGGCTAACTCAGGGCTAACTCCACTATCCTGCATTCAGAACTAACCTGCTCCAGGGCAGGCTAACTCAGGGCTAACTCCACTATCCTGCATTCAGAACTAACCTGTTCCAGGGCAGGCTAACTCAGGGCTAACTCCACTATCCTGTATTCAGAACTAACCTGCTCCAGAGCAGGCTAACTCAGGGCTAACTCCACTATCCTGTATTCAGAACTAACCTGCTCCAGGGCAGGCTAACTCAGGGCTAACTCCACTATCCTGCATTCAGAACTAACCTGCTCCAGGGCAGGCTAACTCAGGGCAAACTCCACTATCCTGTATTCAGAATTAACCTGCTCCAGGGCAGGCTAACTCAGGGCTAACTCCACTATCCTGTATTCAGAACTAACCTGCTCCAGGGCAGGCTAACTCAGGGCTAACTCCACTATCCTGCATTCAGAACTAACTTGCTCCGGGGCAGGCTAACTCAGGGCTAACTCCACTATCCTGTATTCAGAACTAACCTGCTCCGGGGCAGGCTAACTCAGGGCTAACTCCACTATCCTGCATTCAGAACTAACCTGCTCCAGGGCAGGCTAACTCCACTATCCTGCATTCAGAACTAACCTGCTCCAGGGCAGGCTAACTCAGGGCTAACTCCACTATCCTGCATTCAGAACTAACCTGCTCCAGGGCAGGCTAACTCAGGGCTAACTCCACTATCCTGCATTCAGAACTAACCTGCTCCAGGGCAGGCTAACTCAGAGCTAACTCCACTATCCTGCATTCAGAACTAACCTGCTCCAGGGCAGGCTAACTCCACTATCCTGCATTCAGAACTAACCTGCTCCAGGGCAGGCTAACTCAGGGCTAACTCCACTATCCTGTATTCAGAACTAACCTGCTTCAGGGCAGGCTAACTCAGGGCTAACTCCACTATCCTGCATTCAGAACTAACCTGCTCCAGGGCAGGCTAACTCAGGGCTAACTCCACTATCCTGTATTCAGAACTAACCTGCTCCAGGGCAGGCTAACTCAGGGCTAACTCCACTATCCTGCATTCAGAACTAACCTGCTCCAGGGCAGGCTAACTCAGGGCTAACTCCACTATCCTGTATTCAGAACTAACCTGCTCCAGGGCAGGCTAACTCAGGGCTAACTCCACTATCCTGTATTCAGAACTAACCTGCTCCAGGGCAGGCTAACCCAGGACTAACTCCACTATCCTGTATTCAGAACTAACCTGCTCCAGGGCAGGCTAACTCCACTATCCTGTATTCAGAACTAACCTGCTCTGGGGCAGGCTAACTCAGGGCTAACTCCACTATCCTGTATTCAGAACTAACCTGCTCCAGGGCAGGCTAACTCAGGGCTAACTCCACTATCCTGCATTCAGAACTAACCTGCTCCGGGGCAGGCTAACTCAGGGCTAACTCCACTATCCTGCATTCAGAACTAAAATGCTCCAGGGCAGGCTAACTCCACTATCCTGCATTCAGAACTAACCTGCTCCAGGGCAGGCTAACTCAGGGCTAACTCCACTATCCTGCATTCAGAACTAAAATGCTCCAGGGCAGGCTAACTCCACTATCCTGCATTCAGAACTAACCTGCTCCAGGGCAGGCTAACTCAGGGCTAACTCCACTATCCTGTATTCAGAACTAACCTGCTCCAGGGCAGGCTAACTCAGGGCTAACTCCACTATCCTGCATTCAGAACTAACCTGCTCCGGGGCAGGCTAACTCAGGGCTAACTCCACTATCCTGCATTCAGAACTAAAATGCTCCAGGGCAGGCTAACTCCACTATCCTGCATTCAGAACTAACCTGCTCCAGGGCAGGCTAACTCAGGGCTAACTCCACTATCCTGTATTCAGAACTAACCTGCTTCAGGGCAGGCTAACTCAGGGCTAACTCCACTATCCTGCATTCAGAACTAACCTGCTCCAGGGCAGGCTAACTCAGGGCTAACTCCACTATCCTGCATTCAGAACTAACCTGCTCCAGGGCAGGCTAACTCAGGGCTAACTCCACTATCCTGTATTCAGAACTGACGTGCTTCAGGGCAGGCTAACTCAGGGCTAACTCCACTATCCTGCATTCAGAACTAACCTGCTCCAGGGCAGGCTAACTCAGGGCTAACTCCACTATCCTTTATTCAGAACTAACCTGCTCCAGGGCAGGCTAACTCAGGGCTAACTCCACTATCCTGTATTCAGAATTAACCTGCTCCAGGGCAGGCTAACTCAGGGCTAACTCCACTATCCTGCATTCAGAACTAACCTGCTCCGGGGCAGGCTAACTCAGGGCTAACTCCACTATCCTGTATTCAGAACTAACCTGCTCCGGGGCAGGCTAACTCAGGGCTAACTCCACTATCCTGCATTCAGAACTAACCTGCTCCAGGGCAGGCTAACTCCACTATCCTGCATTCAGAACTAACCTGCTCCAGGGCAGGCTAACTCAGGGCTAACTCCACTATCCTGCATTCAGAACTAACCTGCTCCAGGGCAGGCTAACTCCACTATCCTGCATTCAGAACTAACCTGCTCCAGGGCAGGCTAACTCAGGGCTAACTCCACTATCCTGTATTCAGAACTAACCTGCTTCAGGGCAGGCTAACTCAGGGCTAACTCAGCTATCCTGCATTCAGAACTAACCTGCTCCAGGGCAGGCTAACTCAGGGCTAACTCCACTATCCTGTATTCAGAACTAACCTGCTCCAGGGCAGGCTAACTCAGGGCTAACTCCACTATCCTGTATTCAGAACTAACCTGCTCCAGGGCAGGCTAACCCAGGACTAACTCCACTATCCTGTATTCAGAACTAACCTGCTCCAGGGCAGGCTAACTCCACTATCCTGTATTCAGAACTAACCTGCTCTGGGGCAGGCTAACTCAGGGCTAACTCCACTATCCTGTATTCAGAAATAACCTGCTCCAGGGCAGGCTAACTCAGGGCTAACTCCACTATCCTGTATTCAGAACTGACGTGCTCCAGGGCAGGCTAACTCAGGGCTAACTCCACTATCCTGTATTCAGAACTAACCTGCTCCAGGGCAGGCTAACTCAGGGCTAACTCCACTATCCTGCATTCAAAACTAACCTGCTCCGGGGCAGGCTAACTCAGGGCTAACTCCACTATCCTGCATTCAGAACTAAAATGCTCCAGGGCAGGCTAACTCCACTATCCTGCATTCAGAACTAACCTGCTCCAGGGCAGGCTAACTCAGGGCTAACTCCACTATCCTGCATTCAGAACTAACCTGCTCCAGGGCAGGCTAACTCAGGGCTAACTCCACTATCCTGTATTCAGAACTAACCTGCTTCAGGGCAGGCTAACTCAGGGCTAACTCCACTATCCTGCATTCAGATCTAACCTGCTCCAGGGCAGGCTAACTCAGGGCTAACTCCACTATCCTGTATTCAGAACTAACCTGCTCCAGGGCAGGCTAACTCAGGGCTAACTCCACTATCCTGCATTCAGAACTAACCTGCTCCAGGGCAGGCTAACTCAGGGCTAACTCCACTATCCTGTATTCAGAACTAACCTGCTCCGGGGCAGGCTAACTCAGGGCTAACTCCACTATCCTGTATTCAGAACTAACCTGCTCCAGGGCAGGCTAACCCAGGACTAACTCCACTATCCTGTATTCAGAACTAACCTGCTCCAGGGCAGGCTAACTCCACTATCCTGTATTCAGAACTAACCTGCTCTGGGGCAGGCTAACTCAGGGCTAACTCCACTATCCTGTATTCAGAAATAACCTGCTCCAGGGCAGGCTAACTCAGGGCTAACTCCACTATCCTGTATTCAGAACTGACGTGCTCCAGGGCAGGCTAACTCAGGGCTAACTCCACTATCCTGTATTCAGAACTAACCTGCTCCAGGGCAGGCTAACTCAGGGCTAACTCCACTATCCTGCATTCAGAACTAACCTGCTCCGGGGCAGGCTAACTCAGGGCTAACTCCACTATCCTGCATTCAGAACTAAAATGCTCCAGGGCAGGCTAACTCCACTATCCTGCATTCAGAACTAACCTGCTCCAGGGCAGGCTAACTCAGGGCAAACTCCACTATCCTGTATTCAGAACTAACCTGCTCCAGGGCAGGCTAACTCAGGGCTAACTCCACTATCCTGTATTCAGAACTAACCTGCTCCAGGGCAGGCTAACTCAGGGCTAACTCCACTATCCTGCATTCAGAACTAACCTGCTCCGGGGCAGGCTAACTCAGGGCTAACTCCACTATCCTGTATTCAGAACTAACCTGCTCCGGGGCAGGCTAACTCAGGGCTAACTCCACTATCCTGCATTCAGAACTAACCTGCTCCAGGGCAGGCTAACTCCACTATCCTGCATTCAGAACTAACCTGCTCCAGGGCAGGCTACCTCAGGGCTAACTCCACTATCCTGCATTCAGAACTAACCTGCTCCAGGGCAGGCTAACTCAGGGCTAACTCCACTATCCTGTATTCAGAACTAACCTGCTTCAGGGCAGGCGAACTCAGGGCTAACTCCACTATCCTGCATTCAGAACTAACCTGCTCCAGGGCAGGCTAACTCAGGGCTAACTCCACTATCCTGTATTCAGAACTAACCTGCTCCAGGGCAGGCTAACTCAGGGCTAACTCCACTATCCTGCATTCAGAACTAACCTGCTCCAGGGCAGGCTAACTCAGGGCTAACTCCACTATCCTGTATTCAGAACTAACCTGCTCCAGGGCAGGCTAACTCAGGGCTAACTCCACTATCCTGTATTCAGAACTAACCTGCTCCAGGGCAGGCTAACCCAGGACTAACTCCACTATCCTGTATTCAGAACTAACCTGCTCCAGGGCAGGCTAACTCCACTATCCTGTATTCAGAACTAACCTGCTCTGGGGCAGGCTAACTCAGGGCTAACTCCACTATCCTGTATTCAGAACTAACCTGCTCCAGGGCAGGCTAACTCAGGGCTAACTCCACTATCCTGTATTCAGAACTGACGTGCTCCAGGGCAGGCTAACTCAGGGCTAACTCCACTATCCTGCATTCAGAACTAACCTGCTCCAGGGCAGGCTAACTCAGGGCTAACTCCACTATCCTGCATTCAGAACTAAAATGCTCCAGGGCAGGCTAACTCCACTATCCTGCATTCAGAACTAACCTGCTCCAGGGCAGGCTAACTCAGGGCTAACTCCACTATCCTGTATTCAGAACTAACCTGCTCCAGGGCAGGCTAACTCAGGGCTAACTCCACTATCCTGCATTCAGAACTAACCTGCTCCGGGGCAGGCTAACTCAGGGCTAACTCCACTATCCTGCATTCAGAACTAAAATGCTCCAGGGCAGGCTAACTCCACTATCCTGCATTCAGAACTAACCTGCTCCAGGGCAGGCTAACTCAGGGCTAACTCCACTATCCTGTATTCAGAACTAACCTGCTTCAGGGCAGGCTAACTCAGGGCTAACTCCACTATCCTGCATTCAGAACTAACCTGCTCCAGGGCAGGCTAACTCAGGGCTAACTCCACTATCCTGCATTCAGAACTAACCTGCTCCAGGGCAGGCTAACTCAGGGCTAACTCCACTATCCTGCATTCAGAACTAACCTGCTCCAGGGCAGGCTAACTCAGGGCTAACTCCACTATCCTGTATTCAGAACTAACCTGCTCCAGGGCAGGCTAACTCAGGGCTAACTCCACTATCCTGTATTCAGAACTAACCTGCTCCAGGGCAGGCTAACCCAGGGCTAACTCCACTATCCTTTATTCAGAACTAACCTGCTCCAGGGCAGGCTAACTCCACTATCCTGTATTCAGAACTAACCTGCTCTGGGGCAGGCTAACTCAGGGCTAACTCCACTATCCTGTATTCAGAAATAACCTGCTCCAGGGCAGGCTAACTCAGGGCTAACTCCACTATCCTGTATTCAGAACTAACCTGCTCCAGGGCAGGCTAACTCAGGGCTAACTCCACTATCCTGCATTCAGAACTAACCTGCTCCGGGGCAGGCTAACTCAGGGCTAACTCCACTATCCTGCATTCAGAACTAAAATGCTCCAGGGCAGGCTAACTCCACTATCCTGCATTCAGAACTAACCTGCTCCAGGGCAGGCTAACTCAGGGCTAACTCCACTATCCTGCATTCAGAACTAACCTGCTCCAGGGCAGGCTAACTCAGGGCTAACTCCACTATCCTGTATTCAGAACTAACCTGCTTCAGGGCAGGCTAACTCAGGGCTAACTCCACTATCCTGCATTCAGAACTAACCTGCTCCAGGGCAGGCTAACTCAGGGCTAACTCCACTATCCTGTATTCAGAACTAACCTGCTCCAGGGCAGGCTAACTCAGGGCTAACTCCACTATCCTGCATTCAGAACTAACCTGCTCCAGGGCAGGCTAACTCAGGGCTAACTCCACTATCCTGTATTCAGAACTAACCTGCTCCAGGGCAGGCTAACTCCACTATCCTGTATTCAGAACTAACCTGCTCTGGGGCAGGCTAACTCAGGGCTAACTCCACTATCCTGTATTCAGAACTAACCTGCTCCAGGGCAGGCTAACTCAGGGCTAACTCCACTATCCTGCATTCAGAACTAACCTGCTCCGGGGCAGGCTAACTCAGGGCTAACTCCACTATCCTGCATTCAGAACTAAAATGCTCCAGGGCAGGCTAACTCCACTATCCTGCATTCAGAACTAACCTGCTCCAGGGCAGGCTAACTCAGGGCTAACTCCACTATCCTGCATTCAGAACTAAAATGCTCCAGGGCAGGCTAACTCCACTATCCTGCATTCAGAACTAACCTGCTCCAGGGCAGGCTAACTCAGGGCTAACTCCACTATCCTGTATTCAGAACTAACCTGCTCCAGGGCAGGCTAACTCAGGGCTAACTCCACTATCCTGCATTCAGAACTAACCTGCTCCGGGGCAGGCTAACTCAGGGCTAACTCCACTATCCTGCATTCAGAACTAAAATGCTCCAGGGCAGGCTAACTCCACTATCCTGCATTCAGAACTAACCTGCTCCAGGGCAGGCTAACTCAGGGCTAACTCCACTATCCTGTATTCAGAACTAACCTGCTTCAGGGCAGGCTAACTCAGGGCTAACTCCACTATCCTGCATTCAGAACTAACCTGCTCCAGGGCAGGCTAACTCAGGGCTAACTCCACTATCCTGCATTCAGAACTAACCTGCTCCAGGGCAGGCTAACTCAGGGCTAACTCCACTATCCTGTATTCAGAACTGACGTGCTTCAGGGCAGGCTAACTCAGGGCTAACTCCACTATCCTGCATTCAGAACTAACCTGCTCCAGGGCAGGCTAACTCAGGGCTAACTCCACTATCCTTTATTCAGAACTAACCTGCTCCAGGGCAGGCTAACTCAGGGCTAACTCCACTATCCTGTATTCAGAATTAACCTGCTCCAGGGCAGGCTAACTCAGGGCTAACTCCACTATCCTGCATTCAGAACTAACCTGCTCCGGGGCAGGCTAACTCAGGGCTAACTCCACTATCCTGTATTCAGAACTAACCTGCTCCGGGGCAGGCTAACTCAGGGCTAACTCCACTATCCTGCATTCAGAACTAACCTGCTCCAGGGCAGGCTAACTCCACTATCCTGCATTCAGAACTAACCTGCTCCAGGGCAGGCTAACTCAGGGCTAACTCCACTATCCTGCATTCAGAACTAACCTGCTCCAGGGCAGGCTAACTCCACTATCCTGCATTCAGAACTAACCTGCTCCAGGGCAGGCTAACTCAGGGCTAACTCCACTATCCTGTATTCAGAACTAACCTGCTTCAGGGCAGGCTAACTCAGGGCTAACTCAGCTATCCTGCATTCAGAACTAACCTGCTCCAGGGCAGGCTAACTCAGGGCTAACTCCACTATCCTGTATTCAGAACTAACCTGCTCCAGGGCAGGCTAACTCAGGGCTAACTCCACTATCCTGTATTCAGAACTAACCTGCTCCAGGGCAGGCTAACCCAGGACTAACTCCACTATCCTGTATTCAGAACTAACCTGCTCCAGGGCAGGCTAACTCCACTATCCTGTATTCAGAACTAACCTGCTCTGGGGCAGGCTAACTCAGGGCTAACTCCACTATCCTGTATTCAGAAATAACCTGCTCCAGGGCAGGCTAACTCAGGGCTAACTCCACTATCCTGTATTCAGAACTGACGTGCTCCAGGGCAGGCTAACTCAGGGCTAACTCCACTATCCTGTATTCAGAACTAACCTGCTCCAGGGCAGGCTAACTCAGGGCTAACTCCACTATCCTGCATTCAAAACTAACCTGCTCCGGGGCAGGCTAACTCAGGGCTAACTCCACTATCCTGCATTCAGAACTAAAATGCTCCAGGGCAGGCTAACTCCACTATCCTGCATTCAGAACTAACCTGCTCCAGGGCAGGCTAACTCAGGGCTAACTCCACTATCCTGCATTCAGAACTAACCTGCTCCAGGGCAGGCTAACTCAGGGCTAACTCCACTATCCTGTATTCAGAACTAACCTGCTTCAGGGCAGGCTAACTCAGGGCTAACTCCACTATCCTGCATTCAGATCTAACCTGCTCCAGGGCAGGCTAACTCAGGGCTAACTCCACTATCCTGTATTCAGAACTAACCTGCTCCAGGGCAGGCTAACTCAGGGCTAACTCCACTATCCTGCATTCAGAACTAACCTGCTCCAGGGCAGGCTAACTCAGGGCTAACTCCACTATCCTGTATTCAGAACTAACCTGCTCCGGGGCAGGCTAACTCAGGGCTAACTCCACTATCCTGTATTCAGAACTAACCTGCTCCAGGGCAGGCTAACCCAGGACTAACTCCACTATCCTGTATTCAGAACTAACCTGCTCCAGGGCAGGCTAACTCCACTATCCTGTATTCAGAACTAACCTGCTCTGGGGCAGGCTAACTCAGGGCTAACTCCACTATCCTGTATTCAGAAATAACCTGCTCCAGGGCAGGCTAACTCAGGGCTAACTCCACTATCCTGTATTCAGAACTGACGTGCTCCAGGGCAGGCTAACTCAGGGCTAACTCCACTATCCTGTATTCAGAACTAACCTGCTCCAGGGCAGGCTAACTCAGGGCTAACTCCACTATCCTGCATTCAGAACTAACCTGCTCCGGGGCAGGCTAACTCAGGGCTAACTCCACTATCCTGCATTCAGAACTAAAATGCTCCAGGGCAGGCTAACTCCACTATCCTGCATTCAGAACTAACCTGCTCCAGGGCAGGCTAACTCAGGGCAAACTCCACTATCCTGTATTCAGAACTAACCTGCTCCAGGGCAGGCTAACTCAGGGCTAACTCCACTATCCTGTATTCAGAACTAACCTGCTCCAGGGCAGGCTAACTCAGGGCTAACTCCACTATCCTGCATTCAGAACTAACCTGCTCCGGGGCAGGCTAACTCAGGGCTAACTCCACTATCCTGTATTCAGAACTAACCTGCTCCGGGGCAGGCTAACTCAGGGCTAACTCCACTATCCTGCATTCAGAACTAACCTGCTCCAGGGCAGGCTAACTCCACTATCCTGCATTCAGAACTAACCTGCTCCAGGGCAGGCTACCTCAGGGCTAACTCCACTATCCTGCATTCAGAACTAACCTGCTCCAGGGCAGGCTAACTCAGGGCTAACTCCACTATCCTGTATTCAGAACTAACCTGCTTCAGGGCAGGCGAACTCAGGGCTAACTCCACTATCCTGCATTCAGAACTAACCTGCTCCAGGGCAGGCTAACTCAGGGCTAACTCCACTATCCTGTATTCAGAACTAACCTGCTCCAGGGCAGGCTAACTCAGGGCTAACTCCACTATCCTGCATTCAGAACTAACCTGCTCCAGGGCAGGCTAACTCAGGGCTAACTCCACTATCCTGTATTCAGAACTAACCTGCTCCAGGGCAGGCTAACTCAGGGCTAACTCCACTATCCTGTATTCAGAACTAACCTGCTCCAGGGCAGGCTAACCCAGGACTAACTCCACTATCCTGTATTCAGAACTAACCTGCTCCAGGGCAGGCTAACTCCACTATCCTGTATTCAGAACTAACCTGCTCTGGGGCAGGCTAACTCAGGGCTAACTCCACTATCCTGTATTCAGAACTAACCTGCTCCAGGGCAGGCTAACTCAGGGCTAACTCCACTATCCTGTATTCAGAACTGACGTGCTCCAGGGCAGGCTAACTCAGGGCTAACTCCACTATCCTGTATTCAGAACTAACCTGCTCCAGGGCAGGCTAACTCAGGGCTAACTCCACTATCCTGCATTCAGAACTAACCTGCTCCGGGGCAGGCTAACTCAGGGCTAACTCCACTATCCTGCATTCAGAACTAAAATGCTCCAGGGCAGGCTAACTCCACTATCCTGCATTCAGAACTAACCTGCTCCAGGGCAGGCTAACTCAGGGCTAACTCCACTATCCTGCATTCAGAACTAAAATGCTCCAGGGCAGGCTAACTCCACTATCCTGCATTCAGAACTAACCTGCTCCAGGGCAGGCTAACTCAGGGCTAACTCCACTATCCTGTATTCAGAACTAACCTGCTCCAGGGCAGGCTAACTCAGGGCTAACTCCACTATCCTGCATTCAGAACTAACCTGCTCCGGGGCAGGCTAACTCAGGGCTAACTCCACTATCCTGCATTCAGAACTAAAATGCTCCAGGGCAGGCTAACTCCACTATCCTGCATTCAGAACTAACCTGCTCCAGGGCAGGCTAACTCAGGGCTAACTCCACTATCCTGTATTCAGAACTAACCTGCTTCAGGGCAGGCTAACTCAGGGCTAACTCCACTATCCTGCATTCAGAACTAACCTGCTCCAGGGCAGGCTAACTCAGGGCTAACTCCACTATCCTGCATTCAGAACTAACCTGCTCCAGGGCAGGCTAACTCAGGGCTAACTCCACTATCCTGCATTCAGAACTAACCTGCTCCAGGGCAGGCTAACTCAGGGCTAACTCCACTATCCTGTATTCAGAACTAACCTGCTCCAGGGCAGGCTAACTCAGGGCTAACTCCACTATCCTGTATTCAGAACTAACCTGCTCCAGGGCAGGCTAACCCAGGGCTAACTCCACTATCCTGTATTCAGAACTAACCTGCTCCAGGGCAGGCTAACTCCACTATCCTGTATTCAGAACTAACCTGCTCTGGGGCAGGCTAACTCAGGGCTAACTCCACTATCCTGTATTCAGAAATAACCTGCTCCAGGGCAGGCTAACTCAGGGCTAACTCCACTATCCTGTATTCAGAACTAACCTGCTCCAGGGCAGGCTAACTCAGGGCTAACTCCACTATCCTGCATTCAGAACTAACCTGCTCCGGGGCAGGCTAACTCAGGGCTAACTCCACTATCCTGCATTCAGAACTAAAATGCTCCAGGGCAGGCTAACTCCACTATCCTGCATTCAGAACTAACCTGCTCCAGGGCAGGCTAACTCAGGGCTAACTCCACTATCCTGCATTCAGAACTAACCTGCTCCAGGGCAGGCTAACTCAGGGCTAACTCCACTATCCTGTATTCAGAACTAACCTGCTTCAGGGCAGGCTAACTCAGGGCTAACTCCACTATCCTGCATTCAGAACTAACCTGCTCCAGGGCAGGCTAACTCAGGGCTAACTCCACTATCCTGTATTCAGAACTAACCTGCTCCAGGGCAGGCTAACTCAGGGCTAACTCCACTATCCTGCATTCAGAACTAACCTGCTCCAGGGCAGGCTAACTCAGGGCTAACTCCACTATCCTGTATTCAGAACTAACCTGCTCCAGGGCAGGCTAACTCAGGGCTAACTCCACTATCCTGTATTCAGAACTAACCTGCTCCAGGGCAGGCTAACCCAGGACTAACTCCACTATCCTGTATTCAGAACTAACCTGCTCCAGGGCAGGCTAACTCAGGGCTAACTCCACTATCCTGTATTCAGAACTAACCTGCTCCAGGGCAGGCTAACCCAGGACTAACTCCACTATCCTGTATTCAGAACTAACCTGCTCCAGGGCAGGCTAACTCCACTATCCTGTATTCAGAACTAACCTGCTCTGGGGCAGGCTAACTCAGGGCTAACTCCACTATCCTGTATTCAGAAATAACCTGCTCCAGGGCAGGCTAACTCAGGGCTAACTCCACTATCCTGTATTCAGAACTAACCTGCTCCAGGGCAGGCTAACCCAGGACTAACTCCACTATCCTGTATTCAGAACTAACCTGCTCCAGGGCAGGCTAACTCCACTATCCTGTATTCAGAACTAACCTGCTCTGGGGCAGGCTAACTCAGGGCTAACTCCACTATCCTGTATTCAGAAATAACCTGCTCCAGGGCAGGCTAACTCAGGGCTAACTCCACTATCCTGTATTCAGAACTGACGTGCTCCAGGGCAGGCTAACTCAGGGCTAACTCCACTATCCTGTATTCAGAACTAACCTGCTCCAGGGCAGGCTAACTCAGGGCTAACTCCACTATCCTGCATTCAGAACTAACCTGCTCCGGGGCAGGCTAACTCAGGGCTAACTCCACTATCCTGCATTCAGAACTAAAATGCTCCAGGGCAGGCTAACTCCACTATCCTGCATTCAGAACTAACCTGCTCCAGGGCAGGCTAACTCAGGGCAAACTCCACTATCCTGTATTCAGAACTAACCTGCTCCGGGGCAGGCTAACTCAGGGCTAACTCCACTATCCTGCATTCAGAACTAACCTGCTCCAGGGCAGGCTAACTCAGGGCTAACTCCACTATCCTGCATTCAGAACTAACCTGCTCCAGGGCAGGCTAACTCAGGGCTAACTCCACTATCCTGCATTCAGAACTAACCTGCTCCAGGGCAGGCTAACTCAGGGCTAACTCCACTATCCTGTATTCAGAACTAACCTGCTCCAGGGCAGGCTAACTCAGGGCTAACTCCACTATCCTGTATTCAGAACTAACCTGCTTCAGGGCAGGCTAACTCAGGGCTAACTCCACTATCCTGTATTCAGAACTAACCTGCTCCAGGGCAGGCTAACTCAGGGCTAACTCCACTATCCTGTATTCAGAACTAACCTGCTTCAGGGCAGGCTAACTCAGGGCTAACTCCACTATCCTGCATTCAGAACTAACCTGCTCCAGGGCAGGCTAACTCAGGGCTAACTCCACTATCCTGTATTCAGAACTAACCTGCTCCAGGGCAGGCTAACTCAGGGCTAACTCCACTATCCTGTATTCAGAACTAACCTGCTCCAGGGCAGGCTAACTCAGGGCTAACTCCACTATCCTGCATTCAGAACTAACCTGCTCTGGGGCGGGCCAACTCCACTATCCTGCATTCTGAACTAACCTGCTCCAGGGCAGACTAACTCAGGGCTAACTCCACTATCCTGTATTCAGAACTAACCTGCTCCAGGGCAGGCTAACTCCACTATCCTGTATTCAGAACTAACCTGCTCCAGGGCAGGCTAACTCCACTATCCTGCATTCTGAACTAACCTGCTCCAGGGCAGGCTAACTCAGGGCTAACTCCACTATCCTGTATTCAGAACTAACCTGCTCCAGGGCAGGCTAACTCCACTATCCTGTATTCAGAACTAACCTGCTCCAGGGCAGGCTAACTCAGGGCTAACTCCACTATCCTGTATTCAGAACTAACCTGCTCCAGGGCAGGCTAACTCCACTATCCTGTATTCAGAACTAACCTGCTCCAGGGCAGGCTAACTCAGGGCTAACTCCACTATCCTGTATTCAGAACTAACCTGCTCCAGGGCAGGCTAACTCAGGGCTAACTCCACTATCCTGTATTCAGAACTAACCTGCTCCAGGGCAGGCTAACTCCACTCTCCTGTATTCAGAACTAACCTGCTCCAGGGCAGGCTAACTCAGGGCTAACTCCACTATCCTGTATTCAGAACTAACCTGCTCCAGGGCAGGCTAACTCAGGGCTAACTCCACTATCCTGCATTCAGAACTAACCTGGTCCAGGGCAGGCTAACTCAGGGCTAAATCCACTATCCTGTATTCAGAACTAACCTGCTCCAGGGCAGGCTAACTTAGGGCTAACTCCACTATCCTGTATTCAGAACTAACCTGCTCCTGGGCAGGCTAACTCAGGGCTAACTCCACTATCCTGTATTCAGAACTAACATGCTCCAGGGCAGGCTAACTCAGGGCTAACTCCACTATCCTGCATTCAGAACTAACCTGCTCCAGGGCAGGCTAACTCAGGGCTAACTCCACTATCCTGTATTCAGAACTAACCTGCTCCAGGGCAGGCTAACTCAGGACTAACTCCACTATCCTGCATTCAGAACTAACCTGCTCCTGGGCAGGCTAACTCAGGGCTAACTCCACTATCCTGTATTCAGAACTAACCTGTTCCAGAGCAGGCTAACTCAGGGCTAACTCCACTATCCTGTATTCAGAACTAACCTGCTCCAGGGCAGGCTAACTCAGGGCTAACTCCACTATCCTGCATTCAGAACTAACCTGCTCCAGGGCAGGCTAACTCAGGGCTAACTCCACTATCCTGCAATCAGAACTAACCTGCTCCAGGGCAGGCTAACTCAGGACTAACTCCACTATCCTGTATTCAGAACTAACCTGCTCCAGGGCAGGCTAACTCAGGGCTAACTCCACTATCCTGTATTCAGAACTAACCTGCTCCAGGGCAGGCTAACTCCACTATCCTGCATTCAGAACTAACCTGCTCCAGGGCAGGCTAACTCCACTATCCTGCATTCAGAACTAACCTGCTCCAGGGCAGGCTAACTCAGGGCTAACTCCACTATCCTGCATTCAGAACTAACCTGCTCCAGGGCAGGCTAACTCATGGCTAACTCTACTATCCTGTATTCAGAACTAACCTGCTCCAGGGCAGGCTAACTCAGGACTAACTCCACTATCCTGTATTCAGAACTAACCTGCTCCAGGGCAGGCTAACTCAGGGCTAACTCCACTATCCTGTATTCAGAACTAACCTGCTCCAGGGCAGGCTAACTCAGGGCTAACTCCACTATCCTGCATTCAGAGCATAGTATACCCCGCTGGCCATGAAATCTGCAGGCATTTTCCCTAGTAGAGCCAGAGGTGCTTTATTATAGAGCAGGTTGTTTTCAGTTTATCCAGACAGACAGACACAGGTATTCTTTTCAGCCTGTTTACACAGACAGACAGACAGACAGACAGACAGACAGACAGACAGACAGACAGACAGACAGACAGACAGACAGACAGGTTTGTTTTCAGCCGGTTTTCATAGACAGATAGACTTGTTTGTTTTCAGCCTTTCTTCCCAGCCAGACAGAAAGACACAGACAGACAGAGACAGACAGACAGACAGACAGACTTGTTTGTTTTCAGCCTTTCTTCCCAGCCAGACAGAAAGACACAGACAGACAGACAGACAGACAGACAGACAGACAGAAATCCTCATTATTAACCTTCATATCTCTATCTTAGATCAAATCAAATCAACAGAGAGCAGTAGCCAGTTTCTAAGCCACTAGCACACTTCAAGAGATACATTGGAAATGTCCTCCTATGTAGGGAATAGACAGGGATGTAGGGAATAGTGTATAACCATTTGGGATGCACACAAACTCCCTTTCTATAGCCTGGAGAGTGCTGTCACGTGGCCCCGTCCCCAAGGGCAAACTCCCTTTCTATAGCCTGTCACGTGGCCCCGTCTCCAAGGGCAAACTCCCTTTCTATAGCCTGGAGAGTGCTGTCACGTGGCGCCATCCCCAAGGGCAAACTCCCTTTCTATAGCCTGGAGAGTGCTGTCACGTGGCCCCGTCCCCAAGGGCAAACTCCCTTTCTATAGTCTGGAGAGTGCTTTCACGTGGCCCCGTCCCCAAGGGCAAACTCCCTTTCTATAGCCTGGAGAGTGCTGTCACGTGACGCCATCCCCAAGGGTAAACTCCCTTTCTATAGCCTGTCACGTGACGCCGTCCCCAAGGGCAAACTCCCTTTCTATAGCCTGTCACGTGGCGCCGTCCCCAAGGGCAAACTCAAAACCTACACATGATATCCTCCTCGTCGCAGGCTCCGGACTGGGGACCCTTGTCGCAGGCTCCGGACTGGAGACCCTTGTCGCAGGCTCCGGACTGGAGACCCTTGTCGCAGGCTCCGGACTGGAGACCCTTGTCGCAGGCTCCGGACTGGAGACCCTTGTCGCAGGCTCCGGACTGGGGACCCTTGTCGCAGGCTCCGGACTGGAGACCCTTGTCGCAGGCTCCGGACTGGGGACCCTTGTCGCAGGCTCCGGACTGGAGACCCTTGTCGCAGGCTCCGGACTGGAGACCCTTGTCGCAGGCTCCGGACTGGAGACCCTTGTCGCAGGCTCCGGACTGGAGACCCTTGTCGCAGGCTCCGGACTGGAGACCCTTGTCGCAGGCTCCGGACTACTCCTTACAGTACATGACCGCTGTGACAGTAATAGTTGATAACTACACATTGTGTGGTGCTGGAACTCCACTAACAGGCATCTACTGGTGTGCTTCTCCCTGCCCTTCCCACCCTCCTATCCCAGGATGCATGTATTTATTGTATTTAACTAGGCAAGTCAGTTAAGAACAAATTCTTATTTACAATGACTGCCTGCCGGGGAATAGTGGGTTAAGTGCCTTGTTCAGGGGCAGAAGGACAGATTTTTTACTTGTCAGCTCTGGGATTCAATCCAGCAACCTTTCGGGTACTTGCCCAACGCAACCTTTCGGGTACTGGCCCAACGCTCTAACCAATAGGCTACCTGCCTCCCCAAATGGATGGATGGATGGATATTGATGTTCTTCTTCCTGCCCTTCCCACCATCCTATCCCTGGGTGGATATTGATGTGTTTCTTCCTGCCCTTCCCACCATCCCATCCCTGGGTGGATATTGATGTCCTTCTTCCTGCCCTTCCCACCATCCTATCCCTGGGTGGATATTGATGTTCTTCTTCCTGCCCTTCCCACCATCCTATCCCTGGGTGGATATTGATGTGCTTCTTCCTGCCCTTCCCACCATCCCATCCCTGGGTGGATATTGATGTCCTTCTTCCTGCCCTTCCCACCATCCTATCCCTGGGTGGATATTGATGTCCTTCTTCCTGCCCTTCCCACCATCCTATCCCTGGGTGGATATTGATGTCCTTCTTCCTGCCCTTCCCACCATCCTATCCCTGGGTGGATATTGATGTGCTTCTTCCTGCCCTTCCCACCATCCTATCCCTGGGTGGATATTGATGTCCTTCTTCCTGCCCTTCCCACCATCCTATCCCTGGGTGGATATTGATGTGCTTCTTCCTGCCCTTCCCACCATCCTATCCCTGGGTGGATATTGATGTGCTTCTTCCTGCCCTTCCCACCATCCTATCCCTGGGTGGATATTGATGTGCTTCTTCCTGCCCTTCCCACCATCCTATCCCTGGGTGGATATTGATGTTCTTCTTCCTGCCCTTCCCACCATCCTATCCCTGGGTGGATATTGATGTGCTTCTTCCTGCCCTTCCCACCATCCTATCCCTGGGTGGATATTGATGTCCTTCTTCCTGCCCTTCCCACCATCCTATCCCTGGGTGGATATTGATGTCCTTCTTCCTGCCCTTCCCACCATCCTATCCCTGGGTGGATATTGATGTGCTTCTTCCTGCCCTTCCCACCATCCTATCCCTGGGTGGATATTGATGTGCTTCTTCCTGCCCTTCCCACCATCCTATCCCTGGGTGGATATTGATGTGCTTCTTCCTGCCCTTCCCACCATCCTATCCCTGGGTGGATATTGATGTTCTTCTTCCTGCCCTTCCCACCATCCTATCCCTGGGTGGATATTGATGTGCTTCTTCCTGCCCTTCCCACCATCCCATCCCTGGGTGGATATTGATGTCCTTCTTCCTGCCCTTCCCACCATCCTATCCCTGGGTGGATATTGATGTGCTTCTTCCTGCCCTTCCCACCATCCTATCCCTGGGTGGATATTGATGTCCTTCTTCCTGCCCTTCCCACCATCCTATCCCTGGGTGGATATTGATGTTCTTCTTCCTGCCCTTCCCACCATCCTATCCCTGGGTGGATATTGATGTCCTTCTTCCTGCCCTTCCCACCATCCTATCCCTGGGTGGATATTGATGTGTTTCTTCCTGCCCTTCCCACCATCCCATCCCTGGGTGGATATTGATGTTCTTCTTCCTGCCCTTCCCACCATCCCATCCCTGGGTGGATATTGATGTCCTTCTTCCTGCCCTTCCCACCATCCTATCCCTGGGTGGATATTGATGTCCTTCTTCCTGCCCTTCCCACCATCCTATCCCTGGGTGGATATTGATGTCCTTCTTCCTGCCCTTCCCACCATCCTATCCCTGGGTGGATATTGATGTGCTTCTTCCTGCCCTTCCCACCATCCTATCCCTGGGTGGATATTGATGTGCTTCTTCCTGCCCTTCCCACCATCCCATCCCTGGGTGGATATTGATGTTCTTCTTCCTGCCCTTCCCACCATCCCATCCCTGGGTGGATATTGATGTCCTTCTTCCTGCCCTTCCCACCATCCTATCCCTGGGTGGATATTGATGTGCTTCTTCCTGCCCTTCCCACCATCCTATCCCTGGGTAGATATTGATGTACTTCTTCCTGCCCTTCCCACCATCCTATCCCTGGGTGGATATTGATGTCCTTCTTCCTGCCCTTCCCACCATCCTATCCCTGGGTGGATATTGATGTCCTTCTTCCTGCCCTTCCCACCATCCTATCCCTGGGTGGATATTGATGTTCTTCTTCCTGCCCTTCCCACCATCCTATCCCTGGGTGGATATTGATGTCCTTCTTCCTGCCCTTCCCACCATCCTATCCCTGGATGGATATTGATGTCCTTCTTCCTGCCCTTCCCACCATCCCATCCCTGGGTGGATATTGATGTCCTTCTTCCTGCCCTTCCCACCATCCTATCCCTGGGTGGATATTGATGTCCTTCTTCCTGCCCTTCCCACCATCCTATCCCTGGGTGGATATTGATGTGCTTCTTCCTGCCCTTCCCACCATCCTATCCCTGGGTGGATATTGATGTTCTTCTTCCTGCCCTTCCTGCCCTTCCACCCTGGGTGGATATTGATGTCCTTCTTCCTGCCCTTCCCACCATCCTATCCCTGGGTGGATATTGATGTCCTTCTTCCTGCCCTTCCCACCATCCTATCCCTGGGTGGATATTGATGTTCTTCTTCCTGCCCTTCCCACCATCCTATCCCTGGGTGGATATTGATGTCCTTCTTCCTGCCCTTCCCACCATCCTATCCCTGGGTGGATATTGATGTCCTTCTTCCTGCCCTTCCCACCATCCTATCCCTGGGTGGATATTGATGTTCTTCTTCCTGCCCTTCCTGCCCTTCCACCCTGGGTGGATATTGATGTTGACACTCATAGACAGAAACAGGTTCTCATGACCTGCAGCACAACACTGGATATTTTCTTGACGCTTCGTTCTAAACAGACTTACAGGCGACTAGTTCCAGGGAGGAATAAAACGGATCACTGTTGTTCTTCTAGTTGATTGTTTTCATTTAATATAGTACAAAGAGGATTGGATGTAAGCTACGATCCACTAGATGTTAGCTAAATGGATCATTTGGTTTTGTGATTTTTACATCTGTAGCCTGTATATTTGATGAAAAGCAGATGAACAACAGGTCATTGCAGAGTCTTGGACCTGAGTAGGAGAGGAGATGTACAGTTGAAGTCGGAAGTTTACATACACCTTAGCCAAATAGATTTCAACTCAGTTTTTCACAATTCCTGACATTTAATCGTAGTAAAAATTCCCTGTCTTAGGTCAGTTAGAACTACCACTTTATTTGAAAAATGTGAAATGTCAGAATAATAGCAGAGAGAATGATTTATTTCAGCTTTTATTTCTTTCATCACATTCCCAGTGGGTCAGAAGTTTAAATACACTCAATTAGTATTTGGTAGCATTGCTTTTAAATTGTTTAACTTGGGTCAAACGTTTTTGTAGCCTTCCACAAGCTTCCCACAATAGGTTGGGTGAATTTTGACCCATTCCTCCTGACAGAGCTGGTGTAACTGAGTCAGGTTTGTAGGCCTCCTTGCTCGCACACGCTTTTTCAGTTCTGCTCACATATTTTCAATAGGATAGAGGTAAGGGCTTTGTGATGGCCACTCCAATACCTTGACAGAACGCGTCTCCTTCCTGAGCAGTATGACGGCTGCATGGTCCCATGGTGTTTATACTTGTGTACTATTGTTTGTACAAATGAATGTGGTACCTGGGCAGATTTCTTTTGATTTTCCCAAAGAGGTACTGAGTTTGAAGGTAGGCCTTGAAATATATCCACAGGTACACCTCCAATTGACTCAAATGATTTCAATTAGCCTATCAGAAGCTTCTAAAGCCATGACATAATTTTCTGGATTCTTCCAAGCTGTTTACAGGCACAGTCAAGTTAGTGTATGTAAACTTCTGACCCACTGGAATTGTGATACAGTGAATTATAAGTTAAATAATCTGTCTGTAAACAATTGTTCGGAAAAATTACTTGTGTCTTGCACAAAGTAGATGTCCTAACCGACTTGTCAAAACTAATGTTTGTTAACAAGAAATTTGTGGAGTGGTTGAAAAACGAGTTGTAATGACTCCAACATAAGTGTGTGTAAAATTACCACTTCAACTGTATGTCCTTTCACCCAGCATGTCCTTCCTTTGTGCTATCAACAGAATGCAGATACAGTGTTGAACTCTTCCCCAGCCTGTTTATGTGTCTCTACTGCCCTGGAAACATCCCAAATGGCACCCTACTCACAGGGCCCTGGTCTAAAGTACTGCACTATATAGGGATTAGGGTGCCCTGGTCTAAAGTACTGCACTATATAGGGATTAGGGTGCCCTTGTCTAAAGTACTGCACTATATAGAGATTAGGGTGCCCTTGTGACGCCCGTTGGAAGAAGTGGACCAAGGTGCAGCGTGGTACGTGTTCATGATTCTTTATTTTCTCAGAACACCAAACAAAACAACAAAAGAATAACGACCGTCACGTTCCGTAGGCTTCTCAGAGCTAACAAAAAACAACGTCCCACAAAACTAATGTGGCAAAACAGGCTGCCTAAGTATGATTCCCAATCTGAGACAACGATAGACAGCTGTCCCTGATTGAGAACCATACCCGGCCAAAACATAGAAACACAAAACATAGAATGCCCACCCCAAATCACACCCTGACCTAACCAAATAGAGAAATAAAATGGATCTCAAGTAACCCCCCCCCCTCCCCCCCCCCCCCCTCCCCCCACGTAGCCCCCACTCCACCTCTGGCTCCCCCCACTTTGGTGGCGCCTCTGATGCGGGTACCCTCTTCGCCGACCCCGTACTGGGGACCCTCGTCGCAGGCTCCGGACTGGGGACCCTCGTCGCAGGCCCCGGACTGGGGACCGTTGCCGGAGGCCCCGGACTGGGGACCCTTGTAGCAGGCCCCGGACTGGGGACCCTCGTCGCAGGCCCCGGACTGGGGACCCTCGTCGCAGGCCCCAGACTGGGGACCGTTGCCGGAGGCCCCGGACTAGGGAACGTTGCCGGAGGCCCCGGACTGAGGACCCTCGTTGCAGGCCCCGGACTGGGGACCCTTGTTGCAGGCCCCGGAATAGGGACCCTCGCTGCAGGCCCCGGACTGGGGATCCTTGCTGGAGGCCCCGGACTGGGGACCCTCGTTGCAGGCCCTGGACTAGGGACCCTCGCTGCAGGCCCCGGACTGGGGACCGTCGCTGGAGGCTTCGGGCCATGGATCATCACTGAAGGCTTCGTGCCATGGATCATCACTGGAGGCTTCGTGCCATGGATCATCACTGGAGGCTTCGTGCCATGGATCATCACTGGAGGCTTCGGGCCATGGATCACCACTGGAGGCTTCGGGCCATGGATCATCACTGGAGGCTCACTGGAGGCATCGGGCCATGGATCATCACTGGAGGCTTCGTGCCATGGATCATCACTGGAGGCTTCGGGCCATGGATCACCACTGGAGGCTTCGTGCCATGGATCATCACTGGAGGCTTCGTGCCATGGATCATCACTGGAGGCTTCTTGCCATGGATCATCACTGGAGGCTCACTGGAGGCTTCGGGCCATGGATCATCACTGGAGGCTCACTGGAGGCTTCGGGCCATGGATCATCACTGGAGGCTCACTGGAGGCATCGGGCCATGGATCATCACTGGAGGCTTCGGGCCATGGATCATCACTGGAGGCTTCGTGCCATGGATCATCACTGGAGTGAGGAGACGTATGGACAGCCTGGTGCGTGGAGCTGCCACAGGGCTTACCAGGCTGGGGAGACATACAGGTGCAACCCTAAACCTGAGTATGTTAAAACTATATAGACCTAATGAACGGATAAATCATTGCATTCATCTTCATTCTAGTGATGAAGTAAAGGGTGTTTCTGGAGTATCCAAATCAACCTGTCCTTTGTGCTGCTGTAGAGGGATAGTTCTTCTGGAGTATCCAAATCACCCTGTCCTATGTGCTACTGTAGAGGGATAGTTCTTCTGGAGTATCCAAATCACCCTGTCCTATGTGCTACTGTAGAGGGATAGTTCTTCTGGAGTATCCAAATCACCCTGTCCTATGTGCTACTGTAGAGGGATAGTTCCTCTGGAGTATCCAAATCAGCCTGTCCTTTGTGCTGCTGTAGAGGGATAGTTCCTCTGGAGTATCCAAATCAGCCTGTCCTTTGTGCTGCTGTAGAGGGATAGTTCTTCTGGAGTATCCAAATCAACCTGTCCTATGTGCTGCTGTAGAGGGATAGTTCTTCTGGAGTATCCAAATCAACCTGTCCTATGTGCTGCTGTAGAGGGATAGTTCTTCTGGAGTATCCAAATCAACCTGTCCTATGTCCTACTGTATTAGGATAGTTCTTCTGGAGTATCCAAATCAACCTGTCCTTTGTGCTGCTGTAGAGGGATAGTTCCTCTGGAGTATCCAATGAATATCTTCTGTACATTTTAGGCGTTATACTGCAGCCGTGCCGAAGTCAGATGAGACAAGAGCCTGGCTGCAGTTCGCTACGGATGATATGCAGAAGAAAAACACAATCAACGGAGTGGCAAAGAGATAGAGAGGAGATTAGCTAATCAATCCTGGACACCTACTGTATGGCTATCTGCTATTGTCACCACAGCAATCTACTTTCCAGATTGCTAAAAAAACAAGTTCCATTGCATTTTGCCAGAGGCCAAAGACGGACATGAATTGATGCTTTTTGAAACACTGTAGCCATGATGAGTGATGGTTAATAAATTGGACTAGTTTATCAATTCATGGTAATCGGATAACTAGCAAAACGCTACTTTTCACATGGACATGTTTTATTTTTCATGTTACACTCAGGAACTACAGCTTACTACTATCGAGCATAATAATGATATAAATATAACACATTATTCCCTCTGTCATCAAACAAGCTGAACATAATGTTGAAATGGTGTTACACAAGAACGGAGCAACGCTGTAGCCCACCGTAACATGACAACAACACAGCTACTTACTGTAGCCTACCATAACATGACAACAACACAGCTACTTACTGTAGCCCACCGTAACATGACAACAACACAGCTACTTACTGTAGCCTACCATAACATGACAACAACACAGCTACTTACTGTAGCCTAACCGTAACATGACAACAACACAGCTACTTACTGTAGCCTACCATAACATGACAACAACACAGCTACTTACTGTAGCCTACCATAACATGACAACAACACAGCTACCTACTGTAGCCTACCGTAACATGACAACAACACAGCTACTTACTGTAGCCTACCATAACATGACAACAACACAGCTACCTACCGTAACATGACAACAACACAGCTACTTACTGTAGTCTACCATAACATGACAACAACACAGCTACCTACCGTAACATGACAACAACACAGCTACTTACTGTAGTCTACCATAACATGAAAACAACACAGCTACTTACTGTAGCCTACCATAACATGACAACAACACAGCTACCTACCGTAACATGACAACAACACAGCTACTTACTGTAGCCTACCGTAACATGACAACAACACAGCTACTTACTGTAGCCTACCATAACATGACAACAACACAGCTACTTACTGTAGTCTACCATAACATGAAAACAACACAGCTACTTACTGTAGTCTACCATAACATGACAACAACACAGCTACTTACTGTAGCCTACCATAACATGACAACAACACAGCTACCTACTGTAGCCTACCGTAACATGACAACAACACAGCTACTTACTGTAGACTACCGTAACATGACAACAACACAGCTACCTACCGTAACATGACAACAACACAGCTACCTACTGTAGCCTACCGTAACATGACAACAACACAGCTACTTACTGTAGCCTACCGTAACATGACAACAACACAGCTACTTACTGCAACAACACAGCTACTTACTGTAGCCTACTGTAACATGACAACAACACAGCTACTTATTGCAACAACACAGCTACTTACTGTAGCCTACTGTAACATGACAACAACACAGCTACCTACTGTAGCCTACCGTAACATGACAACAACACAGCTACTTACTGCAACAACACAGATACTTACTGTAGCCTAACCGTAACATGACAACAACACAGCTACTTACTGTAGCCTAACCGTAACATGACAACAACACAGCTACTTACTGTAGCCTAACCGTAACATGACAACAACACAGCTACTTACTGTAGCCTAACCGTAACATGACAACAACACAGCTACTTAGTCAACAGTTAGTGTCTGGTTCGCTGTGGATCAACTCCAGCTCATCCACAAGGGTGGTTACAAGACATTATATAAATGAACTTGTCAGTTGGAACCCGAGGTACGTCCTCCCCCACAGCCTCACATAGACCAGTGGGCTCCTTCTCCGTACACACAACAATAAGACAAGCCCTGGGGCCAAAGCAGGGTGCTTTACTATGTTGTCAAGCACATCCCATGTCCATAAAATAACATGGTTAATTGAACAGATAAATAAGGAGAACAAATCTAACAAGAAAGAATATCCGTAATGTTCAGAGCCAAAACCAGTGTGGTACCCATCCAATTAAAATACTGTGTGTGTGTGTGTGTGTGTGTGTGTGTGTGTGTGTGTGTGTGTGTGTGTGTGTGTGTGTGTGTGTGTGTGTGTGTGTGTGTGTGTGTGTGTGTGTGTGTGTGTGTGTGTGTGTGTGTGTGTGTGTGTGTGTGTGTGTGTGTGTGTGTTTGTGTGCGGGTGTGTGTGCGTGTGCGTGTGTAATAACTATGACTGCAGTGTGGTGAAATTCATTGGGTAAGGCTCACTGTTTGGAGGGCTGTCAAAATCGCAGCATGAAAAGGCCTAACAAAACTCAACACACAGAAAAGTCCCAAAAACGATTTTGTCCAATGCCAGCAAAATAGTCTGGACACAGTACAGTATCATTATAATAGAATTTGGAATATTCTGTTACATAACTATTTAATTTAATGTTAGGGGGATATGCTGGTCGTTCCCGCAGCTCATTGGTCACTGATGCTGCTTGTTCCCACTGCTTGTTCCCACTGCTCGTTCCCACTGCTCGTTCCCGCTGCTCGTTCCCGCTGCTCGTTCCCGCTGCTCGTTCCAGCTGCTCGTTCCCGCTGCTCGTTCCCGCTGCTCGTTCCCACTGCTCGTTCCCACTGCTCGTTCCCGCTGCTCGTTCCCGCTGCTCGTTCCCGCTGCTCGTTCCCGCTGCTCGTTCCCGCTGCTCGTTCCCACTGCTCGTTCCAGCTGCTCGTTCCCGCTGCTCGTTCCTGCTTGTTCCCACTACTCGTTCCCACTGCTCGTTCCCGCTGCTCGTTCCAGCTGCTCGTTCCCGCTACTCGTTCCCGCTGCTCGTTCCCGCTGCTCGTTCCAGCTGCTCGTTCCCGCTGCTCGTTCCCGCTGCTCGTTCCCGCTGCTCGTTCTCGGTGCTCGTTGGAAGCTGATGCTACTCGTTCCCGCTGCTCGTTCCCGCTGCTCGTTCCAGCTGCTCGTTCCCGCTGCTCGTTCCCGCTGCTCGTGCCCGCTCCTCGTTCCCACTGCTCGTTCCCGCTGCTTGTTCCGGCTGCTCGTTCCCGCTGCTCGTTCCTGCTCGTTCCAGCTGCTCGTTCCCGCTGCTCGTTCCCGCTGCTCGTTCCTGCTCGTTCCAGCTGCTCGTTCCCGCTGCTCGTTCCCGCTGCTCGTTCCCGCTGCTCGTTCCCGCTGCTCGTTCCCGCTGCTCGCTCTCGGTGCTCGTTGGAAGCTGATGCTGCTCGTTCCCACTGCTCGTTCCAGCTGCTCGTTCCCGCTGCTCGTTCCCGCTGCTCGTTCCCGCTGCTCGTTCCCACTGCTCGTTCCCACTGCTCGTTCCAGCTGCTCGTTCCCGCTGCTCGTTCCCGCTGCTCGTTCCCACTGCTCGTTCCCGCTGCTCGTTCCCGCTACTCGTTCCCACTGCTCGTTCCCACTGCTCGTTCCCACTGCTCGTTCCCGCTGCTCGTTCCCACTGCTCGCTCCCACTGCTCGTTCCCACTGCTAGTTCCCGCTGCTCGTTCCCACTGCTCGTTCCCACTGCTCGTTCCCACTGCTCGTTCCCACTGCTCGTTCCTGCTCGTTCCCACTGCTCGTTCCCACTGCTTGTTCCCGCTGCTCGTTCCCACTGCTCGTAGCACGCTGTCCCTGCTTGTACCCGCTGCTCGTTCCCGGTGCTCGTTCCCGCTGCTTGTTCTGTGGGAAAGAGAACGCTCCTACCACTGTCTCCCCCAAGCAGCTTCGACCATTGTTTTGACTTTCTGCCCGGCACACTGCTAGTATCCACAGCACTAACTTGTGAGATGGCGATCTCCTGCTCCTATAGTACAGGGCAGCCAGGATCTCCTGCTCCTATAGTACAGGGCAGCCAGGATCTCCTGCTCCTATAGTACAGGGCAGCCAGGTTCTCTTGCTCCTATAGTACAGGGCAGCCAGGATCTCTTGCTCCTATAATACAGGGCAGCCAGGATCTCCTGCTCCTATAGTACAGGGCAGCCAGGATCTCCTGCTCCTATAGTACAGAGCAGCCAGGATCTCCTGCTCCTATAGTACAGGGCAGCCAGGATCTCCTGCTCCTATAGTACAGGGCAGCCAGGATCTCCTGCTCCTATAGTACAGGGCAGCCAGGATCTCCTGCTCCTATAGTACAGGGCAGCCAGGATCTCCTGCTCATATAGTACAGGGCAGCCAGGATCTCCTGCTCCTATAGTACAGGGCAGCCAGGATCTCCTTCTCATATAGTACAGGGCAGCCAGGATCTCCTGCTCATATAGTACAGGGCAGCCAGGATCTCCTGCTCCTATAGTACAGGGCAGCCAGGATCTCCTGCTCATATAGTACAGGGCAGCCAGGATCTCCTGCTCCTATAGTACAGGGCAGCCAGGATCTCCTGCTCCTATAGTACAGGGCAGCCAGGATCTCCTGCTCCTATAGTACAGGGCAGCCAGGATCTCCTGCTCCTAAAGTACAGGGCAGCCAGGATCTCCTGCTCCTATAGTACAGGGCAGCCAGGATCTCCTGCTCCTAAAGTACAGGGCAGCCAGGATCTCCTGCTCCTATAGTACAGAGCAGCCAGGATCTCTTGCTCCTATAGTACAGGGCAGCCAGGATCTCCTGCTCATATAGTACAGGGCAGCCAGGATCTCCCGCTCGTATAGTACAGGGTAGCCAGGATCTCCTGCTCGTATAGTACAGGGCAGCCAGGATCTCCTGCTCGTATAGTACAGGGCAGCCAGGATCTCCTGCTCCTATAGTACAGGGCAGCCAGGATCTCCTGCTCCTATAGTACAGGGCAGCCAGGATCTCCTTCTCCTATAGGACAGGGCAGCCAGGATCTCCTGCTCCTATAGTACAGAGCGGCCAGGATCTCCTGCTCCTATAGTACAGGGCAGCCAGGATCTCTTGCTCCTATAGTACAGAGCAGCCAGGATCTCCTGCTCCTATAGTACAGAGCAGCCAGGATCTCCTGCTCCTATAGTACAGGGCAGCCAGGATCTCCTGCTCCTATAGTACAGGGCAGCCAGGATCTCCTTCTCGTATAGTACAGGGCAGCCAGGATCTCCTGCTCGTATAGTACAGGGCAGCCAGGATCTCCTGCTCGTATAGTACAGGGCAGCCAGGATCTCCTGCTCGTATAGTACAGGGCAGCCAGGATCTCCTGCTTCTATAGTACAGGGCAGCCAGGATATATACACAGTGAGTTCTCTGCCTTCTCTGTTAATCATACTGGTTAATGTGTCATCTAGTCTTTGTTACTGCCTTCTCTCTGTTAATCATACTGGTTCATGTGTCATCTAGTCTTTGTTACTGTCTTCTCTCTGTTAATCATACTGGTTCATGTGTCATCTAGTCTGAGTTGTCTACCTTTTCTCTGTTAATCATACTGGTTCATGTGTCATCTAGTCTGTGTTACTGTCTTCTCTCTGTTAATCATACTGGTTCATGTGTCATCTAGTCTGTTACTGTCTTCTCTCTGTTAATCATACTGGTTCATGTGTCATCTAGTCTGTTACTGTCTTCTCTCTGTTAATCATACTGGTTCATGTGTCATCTAGTCTTTGTTACTGCCTTCTCTCTGTTAATCATACTGGTTCATGTGTCATCTAGTCTGAGACTCTGTCTTCTCTCTGTTAATCATACTGGTTCATGTGTCATATAGTCTGAGTTACTGTCTTCTCTCTGTTAATCATACTGGTTCATGTGTCATCTAGTCTGTTACTGTCTTCTCTCTGTTAATCATACTGGTTCATGTGTCATCTAGTCTGAGACTCTGTGTTCTTTCTGTTAATCATACTGGTTCATGTGTCATCTAGTCTGAGTTACTGCCTTCTCTCTGTTAATCATACTGGTTCATGTGTCATCTAGTCTGAGACTCTGTCTTCTCTCTGTTAATCATACTGGTTCATGTGTCATCTAGTCTGTTACTGTCTTCTCTGTTAATCATACTGGTTCATGTGTCATCTAGTCTGAGTTACTGTCTTCTCTCTGTTAATCATACTGGTTCATGTGTCATCTAGTCTTTGTTACTGTCTTCTCTCTGTTAATCATACTGGTTCATGTGTCATCTAGTCTGTTACTGCCTTCTCTCTGTTAATCATACTGGTTCATGTGTCATCTAGTCTTTGTTACTGTCTTCTCTCTGTTAATCATACTGGTTCATGTGTCATCTAGTCTGTGTTACTGTCTTCTCTCTGTTAATCATACTGGTTCATGTGTCATCTAGTCTGAGTTACTGTCTTCTCTCTGTTAATCATACTGGTTCATGTGTCATCTAGTCTGAGTTACTGTCTTCTCTCTGTTAATCATAATGGTTCATGTGTCATCTAGTCTGAGACTCTGTCTTCTCTCTGTTAATCATACTGGTTCATGTGTCATATAGTCTGAGTTACTGTCTTCTCTCTGTTAATCATACTGGTTCATGTGTCATCTAGTCTGTTACTGTCTTCTCTCTGTTAATCATACTGGTTCATGTGTCATCTAGTCTGAGACTCTGTCTGCTCTCTGTTAATCATACTGGTTCATGTGTCATCTAGTCTGAGTTACTGCCTTCTCTCTGTTAATCATACTGGTTCATGTGTCATCTAGTCTGAGACTCTGTCTTCTCTCTGTTAATCATACTGGTTCATGTGTCATCTAGTCTGTTACTGTCTTCTCTGTTAATCATACTGGTTCATGTGTCATCTAGTCTGAGTTAGTCTTCTCTCTGTTAATCATACTGGTTCATGTGTCATCTAGTCTTTGTTACTGTCTTCTCTCTGTTAATCATACTGGTTCATGTGTCATCTAGTCTGTGTTACTGTCTTCTCTCTGTTAATCATACTGGTTCATGTGTCATCTAGTCTGAGTTACTGTCTTCTCTCTGTTAATCATACTGGTTCATGTGTCATCTAGTCTGAGTTACTGTCTTCTCTCTGTTAATCATACTGGTTCATGTGTCATCTAGTCTGAGACTCTGTCTTCTCTATGTTAATCATACTGGTTCATGTGTCATCTAGTCTGTTACTGTCTTCTCTCTGTTAATCATACTGGTTCATGTGTCATCTAGTCTTTGTTACTGCCTTCTCTCTGTTAATCATACTGGTTCATGTGTCATCTAATCTGAGACTCTGTCTTCTCTCTGTTAATCATACTGGTTCATGTGTAATCTAGTCTGTTACTGTCTTCTCTCTGTTAATCATACTGGTTCATGTGTCATCTAGTATGTTACTGTCTTCTCTCTGTTAATCATACTGGTTCATGTGTCATCTAGTCTGAGTTACTGTCTTCTCTCTGTTAATCATACTGGTTCATGTGTCATCTAGTCTGTTACTGTCTTCTCTCTGTTAATCATACTGGTTCATGTGTCATCTAGTCTGTGCTGCTTGTGTGTGTGTGTTTGCCATTTCACTGGCTGAGCTTGTTTTCAGGAGGCGGGGTGTGGGTTGTGTTTGTGAACTTATTTTAGAACACAACAAGCTTGAAGCGTGGCTAATACTAGACGGAAAAAACACTGCAAAGCTCAATGTGCAAGAGGAGTACGTATCAACACTACACTCCATGAACTACTGGGTCAACACTACACTCCATGAACTACTGGGTCAACACTACACTCCATGAACTACTGGGTCAACACTACACTCCATGAACTACCGGGTCAACACTACACTCCATGAACTACTGGGTCAACACTACACTCCATGAACTACCGGGTCAACATGAACTACTGGGTCAACACTACACTCCATGAACTACTGGGTCAACACTACACTCCATGAACTACTGGGTCAACACTACACTCCATGAACTACTGGGTCAACACTACACTCCATGAACTACTGGGTCAACACTACACTCCATGAACTACTGGGTCAACACTACACTCCATGACCTACTGGGTCAACACTACACTCCATGAACTACCGGGTCAACACTACACTCCATGAACTACTGGGTCAACAATACACTCCATGAACTACCGGGTCAACACTACACTCCATGAACTACCGGGTCAACATGAACTACTGGGTCAACACTACACTCCGTGAACTACCGGGTCAACACTACACTCCATGACCTACCGGGTCAACACTACACTCCATGAACTACTGGGTCAACACTACACTCCATGACCTACCGGGTCAACACTAAACTCCATGAACTACCGGGTCAACACTACACTCCATGAACTACCGGGTCAACATGAACTACTGGGTCAACACTACACTCCATGACCTACCGGGTCAACACTACACTCCATGAACTACCGGGTCAACACTACACTCCATGAACTACTGGGTCAACACTACACTCCATGACCTACCGGGTCAACACTACACTCCATGAACTACCGGGTCAACACTACACTCCATGAACTACTGGGTCAACACTACACTCCATGAACTAGCGGGTCAACATGAACTACCGGGTCAACAGTACACTCCATGAACTACCGGGTCAACACTACACTCCATGAACTACTGGGTCAACACTACACTCCATGAACTACCGGGTCAACACTACACTCCATGAACTACCAGGTCAACACTACACTCCATGAACTACCGGGTCAACACTACACTCCATGAACTACTGGGTCAACACTACACTCCATGAACTACCGGGTCAACACTACACTCCATGAACTACCGGGTCAACACTACACTCCATGAACTACTGGGTCAACACTACACTCCATGAACTACCGGGTCAACACTACACTCCATGAACTACCGGGTCAACACTACACTCCATGACCTACCGGGTCAACATGAACTACTGGGTCAACACTACACTCCATGAACTACTGGGTCAGCACTACACTCCATGAACTACTGGGTCAACACTACACTCCATGAACTACCGGGTCAACATGAACTACCGGGTCAACACTACACTCCATGAACTACCGGGTCAACACTACACTCCATGAACTACCGGGTCAACACTACACTCCATGAACTACTGTGACAACACTACACTACATTAACTACTGGGACAACACTACACTCCATGAACTACCGGGTCAACACTACACTCCATGACCTACTGGGTCAACACTACACTCCATGAACTACCGGGTCAACACTACACTCCATGAACTATCGGGTCAACATGAACTACCGGGTCAACACTACCCTCCATGAACTACTGGGTCACCACTACACTCCATGAACTATCGGGTCAACATGAACTACCGGGTCAACACTACACTCCATGAACTATCGGGTCAAAATGAACTACTGGGTCAACACTACACTCCATGAACTATCGGGTCAAAATGAACTACTGGGTCAACACTACACTCCATGAACTATCGGGTCAAAATGAACTACTGGGTCAGCACTACACTCCATGAACTACTGGGTCAACACTACACTCCATGAACTACTGGGTCAACACTACACTCAATGAACTACTGGGTCAACACTACACTCCATGAACTACTGGGTCAACACTACACTCCATGAACTACCGGGTCAACACTACCCTCCATGAACTACTGGGTCAACACTACACTCCATGAACTACTGGGTCAACACTACACTCCATGACCTACTGGGTCAACACTACACTCCATGGACTACCGGGTCAACACTACCCTCCATGAACTACCGGGTCAACACTACACTCCATGAACTACTTGGTCTACACTACACTCCATGAACTACCGGGTCAACATGAACTACCGGGTCAACACTACACTCCATGAACTACTGGGTCAACACTACACTCCATGAACTACTGGGTCAACACTACACTCCATGAACTACCGGGTCAACACTACACTCCATGAACTACCGGGTCAACACTACACTCCATGAACTACCGGGTCAACACTACACTCCATGAACTATCGGGTCAACATGAACTACCGGGTCAACACTACCCTCCATGAACTACTGGGTCACCACTACACTCCATGAACTATCGGGTCAACATGAACTACCGGGTCAACACTACACTCCATGAACTATCGGGTCAAAATGAACTACTGGGTCAACATTACACTCCATGAACTATCGGGTCAAAATGAACTACTGGGTCAACACTACACTCCATGAACTATCGGGTCAAAATGAACTACTGGGTCAGCACTACACTCCATGAACTACTGGGTCAACACTACACTCCATGAACTACTGGGTCAACACTAATCTCCATGAACTACTGGGTCAACACTACACTCCATGAACTACTGGGTCAACACTCCACTCCATGAACTACCGGGTCAACACTACCCTCCATGAACTACTGGGTCAACACTACACTCCATGAACTACTGGGTCAACACTACACTCCATGACCTACTGGGTCAACACTACACTCCATGACCTACTGGGTCAACATGAACTACTGGGTCAACACTACACTCCATGAACTACTGGGTCAACACTACACTCCATGAACTACTGGGTCAACACTACACTCCATGAACTACTGGGTCAACACTACACTCCATGGACTACCGGGTCAACACTACCCTCCATGAACTACCGGGTCAACACTACACTCCATGAACTACTGGGTCTACACTACACTCCATGAACTACCGGGTCAACATGAACTACCGGGTCAACACTACACTCCATGAACTACTGGGTCAACACTACACTCCATGAACTACTGGGTCAACACTACACTCCATGAACTACCGGGTCAACACTATACTCCATGAACTACCGGGTCAACACTACACTCCATGACCTACTGGGTCAACACTACACTCCATGACCTACCGGGTCAACACTACACTCCATGACCTACTGGGTCTACACTACACTCCATGAACTACCGGGTCAACATGAACTACCGGGTCAACACTACACTCCATGAACTACTGGGTCAACACTACACTACATTAACTACTGGGTCAACACTATACTCCATGAACTACTGGGTCAACACTACACTCCATGAACTACCGGGTCAACATGAACTACCGGGTCAACACTACACTCCATGAACTACTGGGTCAACACTACACTCTATGAACTACCGGGTCAACACTACACTCCATGAACTACCGGGTCAACACTACACTCCATGAACTACTGGGTCAACACTACACTCCATGACCTACCGGGTCAACACTACACTCCATGAACTACTGGGTCAACACTACACTCCATGAACTACCGGGTCAACATGAACTACCGGGTCAACACTACACTCCATGACCTACCGGGTCAACACTACACTCCATGAACTACCGGGTCAACACTACACTCCATGAACTACTGGGTCAACACTACACTCCATGAACTACCGGGTCAACATGAACTACCGGGTCAACACTACACTCCATGAACTACCGGGTCAACACTACACTCCATGAACTACTGGGTCAACACTACACTCCATGAACTACCGGGTCAACACTACACTCCATGAACTACCAGGTCAACACTACACTCCATGAACTACCGGGTCAACACTACACTCCATGAACTACTGGGTCAACACTACACTCCATGAACTACCGGGTCAACACTACACTCCATGAACTACCGGGTCAACACTACACTCCATGACCTACCGGGTCAACATGAACTACTGGGTCAACACTACACTCCATGAACTACTGGGTCAACACTACACTCCATGAACTACCGGGTCAACACTACACTCCATGAACTACCGGGTCAACACTACACTCCATGAACTACTGGGTCAACACTACACTCCATGAACTACCGGTTCAACACTACACTCCATGAACTACCGGGTCAACACTACACTCCATGACCTACCGGGTCAACATGAACTACTGGGTCAACACTACACTCCATGAACTACTGGGTCAGCACTACACTCCATGAACTACTGGGTCAACACTACACTCCATGAACTACCGGGTCAACATGAACTACCGGGTCAACACTACACTCCATGAACTACCGGGTCAACACTACACTCCATGAACTACTGGGTAAACACTACACTCCATGAACTACTGTGACAACACTACACTACATTAACTACTGGGACAACACTACACTCCATGAACTACCGGGTCAACACTAAACTCCATGACCTACTGGGTCAACACTACACTCCATGAACTACCGGGTCAACACTACACTCCATGAACTATCGGGTCAACATGAACTACCGGGTCAACACTACCCTCCATGAACTACTGGGTCACCACTACACTCCATGAACTATCGGGTCAACATGAACTACCGGGTCAACACTACACTCCATGAACTATCGGGTCAAAATGAACTACTGGGTCAACACTTCACTCCATGAACTATTGGGTCAAAATGAACTACTGGGTCAACACTACACTCCATGAACTATCGGGTCAAAATGAACTACTGGGTCAGCACTACACTCCATGAACTACTGGGTCAACACTACACTCCATGAACTACTGGGTCAACACTACACTCCATGAACTACTGGGTCAACACTACACTCCATGAACTACTGGGTCAACACTACACTCCATGAACTACCGGGTCAACACTACCCTCCATGAACTACTGGGTCAACACTACACTCCATGAACTACTGGGTCAACACTACACTCCATGAACTACTGGGTCAACACTACACTCCATGGACTACCGGGTCAACACTACCCTCCATGAACTACCGGGTCAACACTACACTCCATGAACTACTGGGTCTACACTACACTCCATGAACTACCGGGTCAACATGAACTACCGGGTCAACACTACACTCCATGAACTACTGGGTCAACACTACACTCCATGAACTACTGGGTCAACACTACACTCCATGAACTACTGGGTCAACACTACACTCCATGAACTACCGGGTCAACACTACCCTCCATGAACTACTGGGTCAACACTACACTCCATGAACTACTGGGTCAACACTACACTCCATGAACTACTGGGTCAACACTACACTCCATGGACTACCGGGTCAACACTACCCTCCATGAACTACCGGGTCAACACTACACTCCATGAACTACTGGGTCTACACTACACTCCATGAACTACCGGGTCAACATGAACTACCGGGTCAACACTACACTCCATGAACTACTGGGTCAACACTACACTCCATGAACTACTGGGTCAACACTACACTCCATGAACTACCGGGTCAACACTACACTCCATGAACTACCGGGTCAACACTACACTCCATGACCTACTGGGTCAACACTACACTCCATGAACTACTGGGTCAACACTACACTCCATGAACTACCGGGTCAACATGAACTACCGGGTCAACACTACACTCCATGAACTACTGGGTCAACACTACACTCCATGAACTACCGGGTCAACACTACACTCCATGAACTACCGGGTCAACACTACACTCCATGAACTACCGGGTCAACACTACACTCCATGAACTACCGGGTCAACACTACACTCCATGAACTACTGGGTCAACACTACACTCCATGAACTACCGGGTCAACATGAACTACCGGGTCAACACTACACTCCATGAACTACTGGGTCAACACTACACTCCATGAACTACCGGGTCAACACTACACTCCATGAACTACCGGGTCAACACTACACTCCATGAACTACCGGGTCAACACTACACTCCATGAACTACCGGGTCAACACTACACTCCATGAACTACTGGGTCAACACTATACTAACTTTAAGTCCTTCCTGCAACTCTTTATGGATTCTACCAACAAAACGGTTGGTTATCTGTTTAAGGATGTAATGGAATTTAAACACCGTTTGGAATTTACGCAGCCGGAGGTGAAGGAACTAAAGGGAGTGAATGTCACCTGCCAGACCTCATTCAAAACCATGTCTGAGGATTTCACAATTTTCCAAACAACACTTGACAAGCACTCTTCCAAAGGAGACTACCTCGAAAACCAATTGAGGCACAGTAACATTTTAATAGATGGAATTGAGGACGTAAAGACGTAAACTTGGCATGACACAGAAGTCAAGGTCAAGAAACTCCTGGCAGATCAACTCAAACTGGACCTCATCGAGATGGAGAGGGCCTTTAGGAATGGCACTTTCTTCCCAGATGGACGCCAAAGATCTATAGTGGTGAAATTGCCCTGATGGATGGCCAGATCTATAGTGGTGAAACTGCCCTGGTGGACAGCCAGATCTATAGTGGTGAAACTGCCCTGATGGACGGCCACATCTATAGTGGTGAAACTGCCCTGATGGACAGCCCACATCTATAGTGGTGAAACTGCCCTGATGGACGGCCACATCTATAGTGGTGAAACTGCCCTGATGGACAGCCCAGATCTATAGTGGTGAAACTGCCCTGGTGGACAGCCAGATCTATAGTGGTGAAACTGCCCTGATGGACGGCCACATCTATAGTGGTGAAACTGCCCTGATGGACAGCCAGATCTATAGTGGTGAAACTGCCCTGATGGACGGCCACATCTATAGTGGTGAAACTGCCCTGATGGACAGCCAGATCTATAGTGGTGAAACTGCCCTGATGGACGTCCAGAACTATAGTGGTGAAACTGCCCTGATGGACGGGCCAGATCTATAGTGGTGAAACTGCCCTGGTGGACGGCCAGATCTATAGTGGTGAAACTGCCCTGATGGACAGCCAGATCTATAGTGGTGAAACTGCCCTGATGGACGGCCCAGATCTATAGTGGTGAAACTGCCCTGATGGACGGCCAGATCTATAGTGGTGAAACTGCCCTTATAGACAGCCCAGATCTATAGTGGTGAAACTGCCCTGATGGACGGCCCAGATCTATAGTGCTCAAGTTCAAAGACGAGGACATTCTCAGGAGAACCAAGTGCCTGAAGGGAACGAACATCTTCAACAATGACGACTTCTCTGAACAGGTACTCCTCAAAAGAAAGGAACTGCTGACACGACTAATTGAAGAAGTATGATCAGCTGGTCGTTCACCGCCCTCTCGTAGGTTGATGCCAAGTAACTCCGCTATAGTCAACTGATTTGACACACACACACACACACACACACACACACACACACACACACACACACACACACACATGAACTATCGAACTATCGGGTCAAAATGAACTACTGGGTCAACACTACACTCCATGAACTATTGGGTCAAAATGAACTACTGGGTCAGCACTACACTCCATGAACTACTGGGTCAACACTACACTCCATGAACTACTGGGTCAACACTACACTCCATGAACTACTGGGTCAACACTACACTCCATGAACTACTGGGTCAACACTCCACTCCATGAACTACCGGGTCAACACTACCCTCCATGAACTACTGGGTCAACACTACACTCCATGAACTACTGGGTCAACACTACACTCCATGACCTACTGGGTCAACACTACACTCCATGACCTACTGGGTCAACATGAACTACTGGGTCAACACTACACTCCATGAACTACTGGGTCAACACTACACTCCATGAACTACTGGGTCAACACTACACTCCATGAACTACTGGGTCAACACTACACTCCATGGACTACCGGGTCAACACTACCCTCCATGAACTACCGGGTCAACACTACACTCCATGAACTACTGGGTCTACACTACACTCCATGAACTACCGGGTCAACATGAACTACCGGGTCAACACTACACTCCATGAACTACTGGGTCAACACTACACTCCATGAACTACTGGGTCAACACTACACTCCATGAACTAGCGGGTCAACACTATACTCCATGAACTACCGGGTCAACACTACACTCCATGACCTACTGGGTCAACACTACACTCCATGACCTACCGGGTCAACACTACACTCCATGACCTACTGGGTCTACACTACACTCCATGAACTACCGGGTCAACATGAACTACCGGGTCAACACTACACTCCATGAACTACTGGGTCAACACTACACTACATTAACTACTGGGTCAACACTATACTCCATGAACTACTTGGTCAACACTACACTCCATGAACTACCGGGTCAACATGAACTACCGGGTCAACACTACACTCCATGAACTACTGGGTCAACACTACACTCTATGAACTACCGGGTCAACACTACACTCCATGACCTACTGGGTCAACACTACACTCCATGAACTACTGGGTCAACACTACCCTCCATGACCCACTGGGTCAACACTACACTCCATGAACTACCGGGTCAACATGAACTACTGGGTCAACACTACACTCCATGAACTACTGGGTCAACACTACACTCCATGACCTACCGGGTCAACACTACCCTCCATGAACTACCGGGTCAACACTACACTCCATGAACTACCGGGTCAACACTACACTCCATGAACTACTGGGTCAACAATACACTCCATGAACTACCGGGTCAACACTACACTCCATGAACTACCGGGTCAACATGAACTACTGGGTCAACACTACACTCCGTGAACTACCGGGTCAACACTACACTCCATGACCTACCGGGTCAACACTACACTCCATGAACTACCGGGTCAACACTACACTCCATGAACTACCGGGTCAACATGAACTACTGGGTCAACACTACACTCCATGACCTACCGGGTCAACACTACACTCCATGAACTACTGGGTCAACACTACACTCCATGAACTACTGGGTCAACACTACACTCCATGAACTACCGGGTCAACACTACACTCCATGAACTACCGGGTCAACACTACACTCCATGACCTACTGGGTCAACACTACACTCCATGAACTACTGGGTCAACACTACACTCCATGAACTACCGGGTCAACATGAACTACCGGGTCAACACTACACTCCATGAACTACTGGGTCAACACTACACTCCATGAACTACCGGGTCAACACTACACTCCATGAACTACCGGGTCAACACTACACTCCATGAACTACCGGGTCAACACTACACTCCATGAACTACCGGGTCAACACTACACTCCATGACCTACTGGGTCAACACTACACTCCATGAACTACCGGGTCAACATGAACTACCGGGTCAACACTACACTCCATGAACTACTGGGTCAACACTACACTCCATGAACTACCGGGTCAACACTACACTCCATGAACTACCGGGTCAACACTACACTCCATGAACTACCGGGTCAACACTACACTCCATGAACTACCGGGTCAACACTACACTCCATGAACTACTGGGTCAACACTATACTAACTTTAAGTCCTTCCTGCAACTCTTTATGGATTCTACCAACAAAACGGTTGGTTATCTGTTTAAGGATGTAATGGAATTTAAACACCGTTTGGAATTTACGCAGCCGGAGGTGAAGGAACTAAAGGGAGTGAATGTCACCTGCCAGACCTCATTCAAAACCATGTCTGAGGATTTCACAATTTTCCAAACAACACTTGACAAGCACTCTTCCAAAGGAGACTACATCAAAAACCAATTGAGGCACAGTAACATTTTAATAGATGGAATTGAGGACGTAAAGACGTAAACTTGGCATGACACAGAAGTCAAGGTCAAGAAACTCCTGGCAGATCAACTCAAACTGGACCTCATCGAGATGGAGAGGGCCTTTAGGAATGGCACTTTCTTCCCAGATGGACGCCAAAGATCTATAGTGGTGAAATTGCCCTGATGGATGGCCAGATCTATAGTGGTGAAACTGCCCTGGTGGACAGCCAGATCTATAGTGGTGAAACTGCCCTGATGGACGGCCACATCTATAGTGGTGAAACTGCCCTGATGGACAGCCAGATCTATAGTGGTGAAACTGCCCTGATGGACGTCCAGAACTATAGTGGTGAAACTGCCCTGATGGACGGGCCAGATCTATAGTGGTGAAACTGCCCTGGTGGACGGCCAGATCTATAGTGGGGAAACTGCCCTGATGGACAGCCAGATCTATAGTGGTGAAACTGCCCTGATGGACGGCCCAGATCTATAGTGGTGAAACTGCCCTGATGGACGGCCAGATCTATAGTGGTGAAACTGCCCTTATAGACAGCCCAGATCTATAGTGGTGAAACTGCCCTGATGGACGGCCCAGATCTATAGTGCTCAAGTTCAAAGACGAGGACATTCTCAGGAGAACCAAGTGCCTGAAGGGAACGAACATCTTCAACAATGACGACTTCTCTGAACAGGTACTCCTCAAAAGAAAGGAACTGCTGACACGACTAATT